>NW_026897790.1:0-37335 GCF_033153095.1 Gastrolobium bilobum | reverse complement strand
TAATTTTTGGAGCATTAACATAAAATTTATAAACCCCTTAAAAATTTATAACTAAAACCAAAAGTTAATAATTTTTTTTAATAAACAAAATTTAAATAACTTAAATCAAGTGTTAAGAGAAACGGTTGATAATATTGGCAATTTCTTTCATTAAAATTATATTAGATACTCAGGAAAATTCTTATCTGTCCATCCATGCATGGAATCAGGAAGAATATCATGTGATTGCAAGAATTTCTGATCTGTATCACAATTAACATCCAAGGATGACATCATAACAAGCAGCAAAACAAAAGCTGAATGAAAAGTTTCTATTTCCACATACAATTCTGTCGAAAAGTGATTTCACCTGAACCAATCCTAACCATCGATCTGTACCAGAAATTCATCAAACCCCTAACAATGAACCAAGCCTGATATTTTGTGGACCCAGGTCCACTTCTTTGATATTGTCGAAACAGTTTCCGTCACACTTATGAACCTCACGCAGTCAACCCCAACCCCACTACCCCTTGGAGTTAAAGTACCACAATCTCAAAACGCTGCCTCGCTATCCTTGTCTTGTCTGTAACCGTATATTTCTCGCTTCAAAAATGTCAAAAATATGTAAGCGCACCTCCATCCTCTCTCTCTCCCCCTCTGTTTCCGAGCAGAGTATTTTGTTTTTTTTTGTTTCTTTGCGTTTTCATTAAACTTAAGAATTAATTATATCAGATTGGAAGTATTTGCAGTCTGGTTTGTCATTCGGAGCGGGTTTCACTCGAAAGCAAATAAGGACAAGGGTTTAGCTCATTCTTTTTCAGAAATCCGCAAACATAGCTCATTTTTTGTCAGTCACAATTAAGGTGGGACAGGGGGTGGGCCTAAGAGAACTGAAAGAAAACGTGAATTTGCGTTTATCATGATCGAGGATGAGGGTTTGGTGAGATTTGGAGGTGTATAAAAAGAGGAAGAGTGAAAAACTAGTTTGTGAGTGTAGTGTGTGGTATGCCCTTTTCGAGTAGTCATAGAAACTATAGTAATCCCGCATGTCTCCATCATTCATAGTTGTTCTTCTTTTTATTACAATCAATCCCTTTCTTTCTAAATCTGCTTGTGTCTCCTTGCCACCATTTTGTTCCTTTATCTACTTTTATTTATTGACCATTTTTTTTTTTAGTTTTCTGTTCTCTTCTTCCTTCTTTTGAGTTTTTTCAGATCGTTGGTTTTCGATCATGCTCTGATCCCGAGCCTCATCGAAGATTTCTTTTCCTTTTTATTTTTTTATTTTTATCTTTTTGTTTCACGTGAAAGATGTTGTTTTTTGGAGCATTGTTATTCATTAGTTGCATTGTAACTCAATTGCTGCATCTGTGTGGTCTTTATTTCGGTGCTTTCCCTGCTAACCTAACCATTGCTTTTGTTTACCGTAAATGGCCATTTCCTGTCACTGTTTCATTCAATGAAAGAGATAACCTTAACTTCATCCTTCAAAGACTTTTATTATTATTTTTATTTTGTTCTATTATCCATTCAGAACCAATGACTTATATTGATATGGTTCATTTCTTCTCTATATGTCATTCCCATTCTCAACTGTTGACAGACCCTCTTTCATTCTCTGGAATCTAACCATAAATGTTTGCTTGTTTTGTTGTTGTTCAAGATAAGATGAGCTTTTTAGCGAAGATGTTTTTGTGCATGATCCCGTGTGCCAAGCCAACCCCCGTTGATGGGGATGAAGATGACCGTGGGAACGGCACGCCGAACACAAAAGATGCCGTCAAGGGTCTGACGTCGCAGGTCCTTAATACTCTCTCCCTCTCTCAACAAACATTGCTTTTTTCATCTTCTTTTTCCATCTTGGTTAAAACAAACAAAATCAAACCAAATGTTTACCTTCTTCTTTATTTTACTTCCTTTATATTTGCTTATTAGTTTATCTTCTTCTTCATGCTCTTCCTTCTTCCTTATGATGCCTCTCTTAACTATTTCGAACCAAATGTTTCTAAATTGTGTGAAAAATTGGACAAGTAATATTTGGATAGAAATTACTGGAGATTTCTACAAATAGAAAATGTTTTCCATTGGGGGTATATAGTTGATAATAGGATATATACATATATAGACTTTCACGTTCAAGGATGTTGTTGTCATCCACCTGCATTTATTCTCTACCAAGTACATTCTCCACTGGCCCAGCTGTAAAGGTATTGTATGATGCTTTGAAAATGACCTAAGCCTGAAACCTTAAGACTCCATGGTATGCATTAATTGTATGGTACATGATTAAAACTTTTAAATGCATTGATGCTAATTTGAATTTTTATTCTGCATATGCAGATTAAGGATCTGGCGCTGAAGCTTTCAGGGAAGAAAATCAAAGCTGGCACCCCCGAGAGCATCAAGTATGACACCGTTTCTGAAGGGGGGGTTCCATACGGCTACATTGGTGGTGGAAGCGCAAGTTCAACCCCTGCTTTGGACTACACAAACCCCAATCAATCCCCAATTGGTAACACCACCCCTGGAGGGCGTCAACCTCAACCACCAGCTGGTAGTGTAGCGGTGGTGGACATGACTGGATCAAACAAGTGGATAATACAGATGGAGCCAGGTGTTCACATCACCGTTGTGTCTCTTCCTACTGGGGGCAATGATCTCAAAAGGATTCGCTTCTGGTATGTATAATATGTCCCAAGTTTTGAAAATATATGTAGTACCTTAGAGACCTTCAAATATATGTATTTATATATATATATATATATATGAGAATTTTAGTTGTTGAAAAAAAAAATTAATTATCATGTAGTAATAAAGACTTACAATACTTGTTATTCCAAAAAAAAAAAGACTTACAATAGTTGGCATTTAAATTTGAAGCCGAGACATGTTTGATAAGCCGCGAGCCCAGAGGTTGTGGGCTGAGAATTACGACAGGATCAGGGAGCTTCATAATATCCAGAATTTAAATCAACATGTTTTCAACACTCCTGCAAGGTCTGATGATGATGAGGTAATCTACAACTTTTACACACATATGATGTTGTTAAGAGTTAAGACTCTATTTCATCGACCTTGTTATTTTTCATGATACATCAATTCATGTTTATCACTATATCGTGAGAAGAGGTTGACATAAATAAGAGCTCTCTATTGGATTCTCGAGATTCATTCATGTACATTACTATTGCCTTTGAACAGAACTCGGGGGAATCTGAACAAGATATCCCAATGGCTTCAATGCTGAACACAGATTCGACTACGGGGAATTTCCATGCACCCGCTGGGAATATGGGGTATTTCCATGGTGGGATATCAAGGGCTAACAACCCTACTGACAATGACGTGGATGCTGAATGGGTTGAGCAGGACGATCCTGGAGTGTTAATCACTGTGAAGAGGTCAGCTAATGGGACCAGGCAAATTCGCCGTATCAAATTCAGGTAATATAAAATGCATATCAAAAACATGTTCCTTATTGTTTTTTCCTTCACAATTAGATGGTCGTAGGAGCATGTTCTTTGGTGAAATTAGGAAATGGTAAAATCCTAGATTGCATGTAACATGTTGCCAAATTTCATTTAAAAATTTATTTAGAAGATTAGTGGGTTTTGATTTGACTCTTTGTTAACTGTCTGCAGCCGGGAAATTTTTGATGCAGATGCAGCCAAGGATTGGTGGCTGCGCAACAGGGTTCGAGTTCATGCTCAGTATATGTGAAGCCTTGTTGCTGTGAAGAAAAGTGGATGTTCTAAACTGCTGGAATTTTCAACTTTTCTTTCCTAGACATTGTTATCTTCTTGTTGTTGTTGTTCACTCCAGTATATGGAGTGTAGTCTTGGTGATGGTCTCTTAATATGTTATAGTTGGTACTGTTTCGTAAGTTTAAGTTTGTGGTTCTCTATTTACTCCAATTACTGTGGGGTATATTGTTGTTGATTTATCTTTGGTTGAACATTTGGTAAGTTTGGTTATTTAAGACCAACTTGCTCTTTTATAATATATATTTTCCTTGTGTGGTTTATCAGCGCAAGCTTGTGAAAACCCTATCTGTTGATGCTTATGTATATGCCGAGTGCTGAGAGTAATCCTGGCTGGTTATAATACCAAGAAGAGGATACGAAATACAATTTAATAAAAGTTCAATGATAAAACACTAGTTTTAACATGAACACCTATGATATGCTTGAAATTGTAGCATTAATTTCTTCATGAGTGGAACTAAACAAAAATGAATTGAAACAAGTAGACTTCTTCTTCCAGGTTCCTTAGAAGACTGTCACTCGCCTACCTTCTTCTTCTTTCATCTACCTTATCACTTGCTCGCCTATCTTCTTCTCCTTCTTCCTCCTTCTTGTTCTCCTCCTTCTTGTTCTCCTCCTCCTCTCCTCCTCCTCCTCTTCTTCCTCTTCTTCTTCTTCTTCTTCCTTAGAAGAGATCTCTCTTCCCTTAAAACTTAAAAAAATATATTTCTGTTATATATATATATATATATATATATATATATATATATATATATTTCAGACATAATAAGCATTATAAAAAATATTACTTCGTTTAAATCATGATATCACTGCAGTCCTGTTTGCATAAAATATTTAAAAAATTTAAAAGATTATATATACATATTAAAACTGTGTACCCTATGAGAAAAATTAGGCTTTTTGACCCTTTTACCCTTAATTAATTAATTAATAACCATTTTGCCCCTCATTCAAAACTATCTATTAATCTGTCCCTCTTTAATCGATTAAGTTGAAGATTTAATCGATTAAATGGTCAAAACTGACAAAAATGGTTGACTTGAAGATTTAATCGATTAAATCTTCAACTTAATCGATTAAATCTCCAAAAAGAAACGAAAAGTAGATAAATAAGCTTTGCTTTATGGTTTCAATCATTTGATTATGTTGGATTGTCAATATAGATATAGTCCGAAAACAAAGGCCCCACTTGCTTTTATTACTTGGTGAAGGCAAATTTGTGAAGGAAAATACGCAGCAGACGCCTTTTCTTTTCTTTTCTTTTTTTAACCCTTTTTAACTATTAACTCTTGGATGCTGCAATTGCCAATTGATTAGGGGCAAGCTTGCAAAGTCAACACACTTGCTAATGCTAAATGCAATGACAAGACAACATTAAATGGAATTATAAAATTAAAGCTCATCCATAAACTCCTGTCTGAAAGCATGATAAAAATTGGAGGGGAGAAAAAAAAATCTTTCGTTCCTATCTCAAGTGACAAGACAACACTTGCTAACTTTTTGGAGATTTAATCGATTAAGTTGAAGATTTAATCGATTAAATCTTCAAGTCAACCATTTTTGTCAGTTTTGACCTTTTAATCGATTAAATCTTCAACTTAATCGATTAAAGAGGGACAGATTGATAGATAGTTTTGAATGAGAGACAAAATAATTATTAATTAATTAATGAAGGGTAAAAGGGTCAAAAAGCCGAAAAACATATCCTTTTTAAAATGTCATGATTTGAATAGTCTTATTTTTTTTCACGTGTTTCTTTTTTGATGTTACAAGAGAAAGGCATAAAAATAACTATAATAAAACCTGTCAATTATTCATATAAAATTTATAAAACTTAATTTAGTGTCCCAAATTCGATTTGAATAGATAAAAAGGTGGCACTGTACTTTTTTTGGAAATATTCCATTTGGTTCATTGCTTCGCAACTAATCCGATTCGATTTGAATAGATAAAAAGGTGGCACTGTACTTTAAACAAAGCACAACGATCAATTAACAAAATCACAACAATAATAATACGATAGATCAAGATACGTATGCGGTAGTTGTGCTGACACACTAAGATTAGTAGGATTTATTTACAAAAAAAAAAAAAAGATTAGTAGGATTTGACTAGCATCAATCTATATCTTGGATTGCCCCTTGTTGGGCTTATTACTTAATGGGCCCATCATATGGGTCCATAACAGTTGCCCCTCAGCCGGGCTACCTGGGTATCCGGGTAGTCGGGATGAACCTATGAGTGCGCTTTTTGTAGACTTGTACGCTCTTCTGACGAGCGAATTATTTTTTCTCACGGGATGTTTTTTGCCCCTCTTATGCCGACGAGTTGAGTATCAACCCGGTACCATGCCGATCTATTTGGCTGCTTCCCAATGTCGGCAAACACGTTGCTTTTGGGTTCTCATCTTCCCTATGCTGGTTGAGCATCAACCATATTGCTATTCTGAGTGAGGAATACGCTTAAGTTGCTTGATCCTGCCTGCAGATTGCCCCCAAGCGGTATTCCCGATCTCAGAATGCATCTGCACATTGACTTAGTCAACGGTTGTGTATGATCCCGTCAGTATTTTCATGACGAACCTGTGTCGGCATTGTACCCGGGTTACAAGGGCATGTATGTATGCCTACTGCTTGCCTGTGAAGCCGGGTAAAAATTGTGCTGAAATAACTTTGAGTTGATTATTACCCCAGCATCAGCTTCAAACGCGGTGAACAGCTGTATGTTCATACACGTTTCGTCTCATATGTAGGTTTGCGAACGATGATCATTGCATTGTGCCACGTGTTCCAGCCTGCGTACTACAGTGTGCTGCGGCCGTTCCTATGCTGTCATTGCATTTCGAGCGCATTTATTGCAGCATCGCTTCAGTTGTCTTGTCATCAGAATTTTACTTTTAAGTATATATATATATATTTTATGTGCGAGGTGGCAGTTTTGCCCTCGCCCTTTAGCCTTCTCTGCGCTGTGATTTGACGCATGATGATTGCGGTTCCCATCCACGATCGTGGCAGTTATAAGTTGAGGGTGAAAATACTTAAATAACCCTACCTTTGCGATTCATACTCCAGCAGTCGTTTGGTTGGCTATATAAGCCATCTTCCCCTCTCACATGTTTTTGTTTAGCTTTTGAGCATCGTGCACCAGCATTTGCTTTCGTGTGCGTGTTTTCTGGATTTTGTGCCCCATTTCTGCTTGGATTCTTCGTCTTCCTTCAACAGGTATTTGCACATATTTGTAGTTTTGCTCTTTTCTTCTCTCTTTTTTTGTTGAAGATGTGCATGTTGCATCGTCGATTTTGCTATTTTTTCCAGAACCTGTAAAAATCTTCCAAAGGGTCATATTTGCCGCAGTTGTATGTTCCTTCTTGTCGCAGTTGTATGTTCCTTCTTATTGTGCGGATGATCATCATCTCGCTCTTCTCCTCCTCCTTTTGCTACTTGACAATTAGTATTTTTCAATCTCTGAACAAATGAGGGGAAAAAACCCTTTTCCTTCAGCTTTGTGTTGTAAAGGGCAGGGGGAGGAAAACCCTGATTTTTTCAAAAAGATTCCTCCAGGTGCTCGTTTTTTGCTTTGGGGGATTCCCAGGACTAAAGAAGAAGAGCAAGAGGCTATGCTTCGAGGCTGCCGTGGTGGTAGATCTCGGCGAAGGGCCGAGGTATCGAAAAGGGAGTTAGGGTCTCAGCGGGGTAGAGGTCGTTCTTCCCGAAGTCAGTGCCTCAGGAAAAGTAGTCCATCAGTTCAACGGTCTTTACCCAAGACCACTTCAGGTTCACATTCCAACAACCCTGCTTTGCCCTATCCTTCCTCTGTCTCAGGAGGTGTCCCACGTTACTCTTGCATCTACCTGAGTTCTAAGCTTGTCGAGCACGGATGTGACTCGTTGGCCGAGTTCACTTTGGAAAGTTGCCGGCATGGAAATTTTGTTGGATCGATGTCAGCATCTGGTGGGGCCAATGATCCAATTACTCTTTCCGACGTGTCCAGCTCTTCATCTTCTAGTGACTCATCATCTGCTAGTACTTTTGATGCAGGTATAACCATTCTTTCCTTCTGATTTAAACTTTCTTGTTTTTCTAGGCATATATGGCATCTCCCCTAGGAGAGGTAGTAGAGAAATCTGGTTCTGCCGAGTCACGTTGTGGGCCTCCGCTATCCTCATTGACCTCCCAGTTTCCCTGGGTGACCCATGAGGTTTTGAATACCACGTCCAAGCTTTCTGCGAAAGACGTGTCTAGTCTTTCAGTTGGGTTGGTTGAAAACTTGGACATTGTATCCCCTGTAGAAGACGAACCCGTATGCTCTGGTGCGACTGAAGAGGGTCCTTGCTTCTTCTTCTTCTACCGAGATTTCATTACTCAACTTGGAATCCGATTTCCATTGGCCGAGTTTGAAATAGAGATACTCAATCATCTTCACATATGCCCTACACAACTCCATCCCAACGGGTGGGGTTTCGCTAAGGCTTTTGAGCGGTTTTGTGCCTACCTTGTTCTTCGCCCTTCCGTTATGGTTTTCTTTTTCTTCTTTCAAGTCATTTCTTGTCGAACTGGTCGCGAACCCCCAGAACTGAAAGGTTGGATTACTGTCCGAGGTGTTCCTGGCCGTAGACTCTTTAAGGTCTATACAGAATCTTTTAAGGGTTTTAAAAACAAGTTTTTTAAAGTGCGCGCGCACCCCGGTAAGGAGGTATGGTTTCTCCAATACTGTGGCACAAAGGAGGTAGAGGGAAAATTTCCCTTGTGTTGGTCACCCGATCATTTTCAGTTTCCTCCTTCTAGCTACCGCTTTAAAGAGTTTAGTTAGACTGCAATGATATTAATACCGTGATCGCCATCGGTACATATCTTCAGACGCATCAACATGCTAGCATTGCGTCTCTTATTTATAAATCTCAAGAGGAGCTTGATGCCGAATTAAGTATGTCTGATTCCTATATAGAAATGTTTCATACTCCGCATAACAGCTAATCTTCATTATTTTGCTTTATTTTGTTTGCTTTTCAGTTCCCCAAATGGAAAAGCAGCCAAACACTCCTCCAAGTTGGTTGGCCGCTTTGACTAAAGGAAAGAACGAGTCTACCTCCAAGTTGCCGCAGAAAGATAGTTCTTCTGGGGTGGGGAAAAAGAGGAAGGTGTCCGAGCTGAATCCGCCCAAGGATGTTGTTAACAAGTCAAAAGCCAAGGTGTCGGAAAAAGGGGAAATTGGGAACAAAGGCAAGGAGATCCCTACCGAAAATGTTCCGTTATCCCCTCCTCGGCGAGTGATGGATCCCCCTCCTCCTACTTCTGGTTCTAGTTTGGTTAAGCATGCCGTATGGGAATCCAGGATATCTGATGCTATCCGAGAGGCAGTTCTTCCGCCTGAGTCTTTCGCCAGTGCAAAGCCCTTCACAACTGAAGAAATCAAGGTGCTGGATGATCTGGAGCTTGGTGGCCTGAAGTTGTCTGGGCTAACGAAATCATTACGTTTGTTGAAGCGTAAGTATCTTTGTTCCCTTGACAAAGCTGCTGCCTTGCGGGAAGAGAAAGCAAAGACTGTTGCCGAGTTAATCAAGGTGAAAGAAGATTTTTTGTCAATGAAGGAGAAATATACTGAAAGTTTATCTAACTTGGGAAAGGCAAAAACATCTGATATGCGTCTAACATATGGAGATTTCTAAGTAAAAGAAGCAAGGAATTAATCATAAATGTGTGAAAATAAGCTCATAAATGCAACAAATATTGATTATTCCTTCTCAATCATTCTCTCACTCAATTTATGCATTTTGATAGCAGGAAACACCAAAAAGAAGTGAAAGAGAGAAGTTAAAATGGCGCGATCCGCGCGGATTTGGCGCTGATCGCGCAGGCGTCATGAATGCAGTCCTTGATTTGTGGAGTCGCGAATTTGGCACTGATCGCGCGGGCGTCATGACTGCATTCCTTGATTTGTGGAGTTTGATTAAAAGTGAAATTTAATCAAATTAATGAGTCAATTATGACCTGATTGATTGGTGGAATTATGAGAAAAATATTAAAAGAAAAACTATTGCAGTAAAGGACGCCAACACCTTTCTGATCCCCACCTTGTAATATTGATTAATATTTATATTTAATTACCCAATTGACCAAATAATTCACCATCTATAATTAATGAGTTAAGCCCTAATCCCTTAGTGATCTTAACCTTATTAACCCTATTAGAATCCTAATCCCTTAGAAATCCTTTTTCAAGTTAATCCTTAAGCCGAGTGAATTTTTCACATTTGCAGTTCATGTAGACTATCCCTAGTGCATACATGAACAGTTATCTTACCCTTTGTCGGGAATTAGAATCCCAATATCCCTATTGTGAACCTTAACCCTCGCAATCCTAATAGAGTCGCGAATTCTAAAAGAATTATGGGATGAAGAACAGAGTAAAATAAATTCAATTGAATAATTAACCATAAACTTAACCAAAATACAAGGGGTTCACATCAAGGGTTGTGACCTTTAGCACAATATAAAAAAACTAGCCAGACATATTCATGTCTGACAATTTAAAATAAAAAGAATTCATAAAAGCAATAAAGAAAAAGAAGAAGAAGATGAACGATCTCCAACATGAGCCTCCAAGAATTCTCTCCAACTAAAGATGATGTTGTTTTAGAGTTTTTGCTTCCTTTATATAGCCAGCTACTCAATCAGGTCATAATCCTTGAATTAATTCTGATTAAATTTCCATTTTTCTCATAATTCCACCAATCAATCAGGTCATAATCCTCTCATTAATTTGATTAAATTTCACTTTTAATCAAACTCCACAAATCAAGGAATGCATTCATGACGCCCGCGCGATCAGTGCCAAATTCGCGACTCCACAAATCAAGGTCTGCATTCATGACGCCTGCGCGATCAGCGCCAAATCCGCGCGGATCGCGCCATTTTAACTTCTCTCTTTCACTTCTTTTTGGTGTTTCCTGCTATCAAAATGCATAAATTGAGTGAGAGAATGATTGAGAAGGAATAATCAATATTTGTTGCATTTATGAGCTTATTTTCACACATTTATGATTAATTCCTTGCTTCTTTTACTTAGAAATCTCCATATGTTAGACGCATATCAAATAATTCCCAGATTTGAACTTTGCTGTCCTCAGCAATGTAATAGATTCAAGTTATCAGCAAAGAATAATTCAGTGAAAACATGGAACACAACATCTTAAGAATTCAGACTGCTATGCTGCATGTATAACTCTCTGTTTAAAATTTTCAACAATGTTTTTCAGTTATATCAAGAATTTAGACTCCAGCTTGAATATTCCTCATCAGTTTAAATGTACTCTCATCACACTCAGTGTTTAAGGGTTTCACATTTATCCATCGGTGTAGTAGGAATTCCATAGGCTTGAACTTATTCTCAATTCCTAAGAATGAGGAATCCATTTGACATGCATAGACTGATCAAAAGGTCTTTGATAGGTTGTAACTTGGCCTGGTTTGGGGGTGAGAATCTTTTGGTCAGAAGCTGAATGGAGAGATTGAAATACTGACTTTAACAATACTTCCTTCTCTTCTAGGCTTTGCCTCATTTTACAAACTTGGGATTCTTTCCCTTTCTTCACTACCTTTTTCTTTCCTTGTTTGCAGATGTTTTCTTTCTTTTCTCTTTTGAGCTGTAATTTTTCTTCTTTTCCTTGTTCAGCTACTTAACTTTTCCTTTTGAGAAGTAATTCGACTTTTCTTCTTTGATTAGCATTCAATCTCTCAAAGTGTGTCAAGAGGAACAGGATTAAGTAATTTTCATCAGGTTTGAATGAACTGGTTTAAGGCTCAAAGGGGTTTAACAATGGAAATTCTTATGGGTAGGCTATTTGGCTCTAAGTTAACAAGAATAAAAATGCCCTTATCATTTCAGTAATGCATGCAAGCCAGAGAAACAGTTCAAGTTCTAGAAACTACTACAGTGAGGCCTCTCAAAAAGAAAAATTTCTGTTTAGGCTCAAATCCTCACAGTTATAATTCAACTAGAATCGCAATTCAAAGTTTCACATCAAGCATTATCAAAAATTTCACCAAAACAGTTATAAAAATGAGCAGTCATCATTCGCAGATTAAAACAATTATTTGCTCACAGATATCATGCTTCATCTAACTCAATCTAATTATTTACTGAGTAAGCTTAGAACATGCTGGAACTGCTTATTTAGGAATTCTCTAAACAATTTCTCTTTTTCTTTAAAAATTGAATCTAACTAAAAACAGCAAATAATAAAAAAATTGAAGGTTAAAATATCTCCCCTTTTTCAGAAAAATTTCTGTTTAGACGCTCTTTTCGTGGTGTAGTTCCGCAGTATTTAGCAAGTCTCAAGTCTCACATACAGCATGCGACAATTCCCAGATTTAGAACGTTGCTGTCCTCAGCAACAAACTATACTAGTCGAAGGGCTAATTCTGCCAGGTGGAACACACACACACACACACACACACACACTTGTTAAACAGTAAACACAGAATAATCATCAAAGCGAAATGTATAAAAGGGAGACATAATCAAACCATAATCTAAAAACAACAAAATAAAAGTCAAAGTAAGTATCTTGGTGAAGTGAGTTGGCGCTCACGTCGTGGGTTTCACGCTGTGAGCGTGGAACCTACTACCATTTTTTTTTTCTTTCTGGCGCTCTCAGCGTGGTTTTCACTGTCTCTTTTGGCTGTCTGACGCTACTAGCGCCAAAATGGCGCTGACGGCGCCAATTCCCAGATTAAAATTTTTCCACATGGTCACTAATTCACCACTTACTTGACTTATTTAAAAATTAAACTAACCTAAGCAAATAAAATAAATAAATAAAAAACTATTGGGTTGCCTCCCAATTAGCGCTTGTTTAACGTCACGAGCCTGACTGGAACAATCTAAGCTTCAAGTGAAGCTAGAGGGACAGAAATTTTATCCCGATTCATCTGTTCTCCATGATAGATTTTCAATCTATTCCCATTGACCTTAAAAGGTCTGTCCTCATTGAGAGGGGAGATCTCTACTGTTCCATATGGAAAAACTCTCTTGATAACAAAAGGACCAGTCCAGCAAGATTTGAGCTTACCTGGAAACAACCTCAGTCGAGAGTTGTATAGTAATACCTGTTGTCTTGGCTCGAACTCTTTTGGCTGGATCTTCTTGTCATGCCATTTCTTTGTCTTCTCTTTATAAATCCTGGCATTTTCATATGCTGCCAACCTGAACTCATCAAGCTCATTCAATTACATTAATCGCTTTTCGTTAGCCTTAGATGGTTCAAAATTCAAAAATTTAATGGCCCATATAGCTCTATGTTCTAACTCTACAGGAAGATGGCAAGACTTACCGTACACCAGTTGGAATGGTGACATACCTATGGGTGTTCTGAAGGCGGTCCTGTATGCCCAGAGTGCATCATCCAGCTTCTTGGACCAATCTTTCCTTGAGTTACTGACAGTTTTTTCCAAGATCCTCTTCAGCTCTCTGTTTGAAATTTCAACTTGTCCGCTGGTTTGAGGATGGTATGGTGTAGCCACCTTGTGAGTGACACCATACTTTTCAAGCAAACTGTCAAACTGCTTGTTGCAGAAGTGTGTGCCTCCGTCACTGATGATTGCACGAGGAACTCCAAAGCGGGTGAAAATGTTTTTTCGTAAGAACGAAACGACCACCTTTGCATCGTTAGTGGGCAAGGCAACTGCTTCGACCCACTTTGACACGTAATCCACTGCAACCAAGATGTTCTGGTTTGAGTATGACGTAGGGAATGGTCCCATGAAGTCAATCCCCCAAACATCGAAGAGCTCCACTTCTAGTATGCAGTTGAGGGGCATCTCATCTTTACGGGAGATGTTTCCCGTTCTCTGGCACTTGTCACACTTCTCTACGAAGTTTCGTGCATCTTTGAAGATTGTTAGCCAATAATAACCGCTTTGCAGCACTTTCTGCGCAGTCCGATTTGCTCCAAAATGACCTCCATAGTCAGACGCGTGGCAATGCCACAGAATATTCGGTATTTCAAATTCAGCTACACACCTACGAATAATACCGTCAGCACATTGAAAATATAAGAATGGATTATCCCAGTGGTACCTCCTTGTATCATGGAAGAATTTCTTTTTCTGCTGCCATGTAAGATCATCATGAATTGAACCAGCAGCTTTGTAGTTTGCAAACCATGGATGCAACATTATGGCCATCACTTGCTCATCAGGAAAAGACTCATTGACCTCAATTTCAGGTCTTTCTTGTAACTGCTTGTCCTGAATCCTAGACAAGTGATCAGCAACTTTATTCTCCACTCCAGCTTTGTCCTTGATTTCCAAGTCGAACTCTTGAAACAAAAGCATCCACCTTAGCAAACGTGGCTTGGCATCCTGCTTAGTCATTAAATACTTAATAGCAGCATGGTCAGTAAAAACGATAACTTTAGAACCTATCAAATAAGATCTAAATTTATCTAATGCATAAACTACTGCTAGCATCTCTTTTTCAGTAGTGGCATAATTTGATTGTGCCTCATTAAAAACCTTGCTAGCATAGTAAATGACATGCAACATTTTATTCTTACGCTGACCCAATACTGCACCCATAGCGTGTGCGCTCGCATCACACATGAGTTCAAACGGAAGACTCCAGTCTGGTGCCGTCAACACAGGCGCCGTGGTAAGCTTTTCCTTCAACACATTGAATGCATTGAGGCAAGCTTCATCAAAGAGGAAGTCTTGATCCTTCATCAACAGCTGGCTAAGAGGCTTTGCAATCTTTGAGAAATCCTTGATGAATCTCCGGTAGAAACCTGCATGACCTAAGAAACTTCGCACACCATTAATATTAACGAGAGGGGGAAGTTTTTCAATTATAACCAACTTAGCCTTATCCACCTCAATGCCCATTTTAGAAATTTTATGGCCTAATACTATGCCATCTTGTACCATGAAATGACACTTTTCCCAATTTAAAACCAAATTAGTTTCCTGGCATCTTTTTAAAACCTTAGCTAAGTTAACTAAGCATGAATCAAAGCAGGAACCAAACACAGAAAAATCGTCCATAAAAACCTCTAATTTTTTTCTACCATATCAGAAAAGATAGAAAGCATACACCTTTGAAACGTCGTGGGTGCATTGCAGAGGCCGAATGGCATCATTCTGTAGGCAAAGACTCCAAATGGGAATGTAAAAGCTGTCTTCTCCTGATCCTCTGGTGCAACTGGGATTTGGTTGTAGCCGGGATAACCATCCAAGAAACAGTAATACGCATGACCGGCTAACCTTTCCAGCATTTGATCAATAAATGGCAGAGGAAAATGATCCTTTCTGGTGGCATCATTTAAACTTCTGTAGTCCACGCACATCCTCCAGCCAGTAATGGTTCGGGTTGGAATCAACTCATTCTGATCGTTCTTCACGACAGTCAATCCTCCTTTCTTTGGAACTGTCTGGACTGGACTCACCCATGCAGTGTCAGAAATGGGGTATATCATTCCAGCATCCAGGAGCTTCATCACTTCCTTGCGGACTACTTCCTTCATTGTTGGGTTTAGTCTCCTCTGAGGCTGTCTCACTGGTTTAATATTGTCCTCCATTAGAATCTTGTGAGTACAGAAGGATGGGTTGATTCCCTTCAAGTCAGAAATAGACCATCCAATGGTCGTCTTGTGCTCTTTGAGCACTCTCAACAGCTTCTTTTCTTCAGTTGGAGACAAATCTTTATTGATGATGACTGGGAATTGTTTTTCATCTCCCAAGAAGGCATACTTTAGAGTTTCTGGCAACTCTTTTAATTCTACCGTTGGTGCTAATGGAACTGAATCATCTTCTTTCTTTTCTAACACCTCATAGATAGATTCTCGCCCTTCTTGTGGAGCTCCTTCATCTTGATCGTCAAATTCATCTTCAGTCTCTTGATCATCAAAATGCACTTCTTGTACTGCTTCATCAATCACATCAAGTCTGAAGTAGTCACTGGGGTCAGATGAGTTCTTCATAGCTTTAAACACGTTGATTGTGATTGTCTCATCGTTCATCCGTAACTCGAGCTTTCCTTGTTCGACGTCAATCAAAGCCCGAGCTGTGGCCAAGAATGGCCTTCCAAGCAGAAGAGGTATTTCAGTTTCTTCTTTCATATCCAACACAATGAAATCAGCAGGGAAGATAAACTTGTCAACCTTGACAAGGACATCCTCTAGTATCCCATTGGGTCTCCTTGTTGAACGGTCAGCTAATTGTAAAGAGACCATGGTTGGCTTCAGTTCAGAAATTCCCAATTTTTTGCATATTGACAGTGGCATCAAGTTGATGCTTGCTCCAAGGTCGCATAATGCCCGGCCAACATTGGTGTTGCCTATCGCAATTGGGATGTTGAAACTTCCCGGATCTTGAAGCTTTGGTGGGAACTTCTTCTGAATGATGACACTGCACTCTTCAGTAAGTGCTACTGTCTCACAATCCTGCAACTTATGCTTTCTAGACAATAAATCTTTCATGAATTTAGCATAGTTAGGCATGTTAGCAAGAGCTTCAGCAAATGGAATATTAATATGCAATTTTTTAAACATTTCTAAAAACCTGGCATACTGTTGTTTTTGTGCTTGCTACTTGAGCTTCATAAGATATGGAGGTTTCTCAAAACGAGAATAATCCATCAGTTTCTTTGGAGCTTCAACAGCTTTCTCCTTTGCTTCTTCTTCGTCAGCCTTGCAGGTTCTCCTTCCTCATGCTCCAGCTCAGGTGTTGGCTCATCAACTTTCTTTGGCTGAACTGATTTCGGCTTTTCTTGATAAGTGATCACAATTCCACTCCTTGTCACAATGGACTTGCATTCCTCCTTTGGATTCATAATTGTATCACTTGGGAACTGTCCTTGAGACCTTTCAGCCAACCTTCTAGACAACTGGCCTATTTGACTCTCCAAGTTTCGAATGGAAGCATCCTGGTTCTTGTGGTGGGCTCTGGTCTCCATTATGTGATCATTGGTGGTCTTGGCCAGCTGTATCATCGCTTTCTCCAATTCGGATGGCTCTTTTTGTTGCAGCGGAGGAGGTTGCAGATAGTTGTTGGATTTATAATCCAAGCCGCTCCCTTGATTCCTCCTTTGAAAGTTGTTCCCTTGGCCACCATTCTGAATCCTTTGATAACTTTGAGTGTTCTGTGGAGGCCTTGGATCATACCAAATTCCATTGACCTGGAATGGTTCAGCTCTATTGAGTGTAGGGCACTCATTAGTATCATGCGGCTCCTTACAATACTCACAGTCGAATACATCTACCTTGGATGTTGAGAGCTGCATCTTGTCGAGCTTGGCAGTCAAACTGGCCAGCTGCTGCGAAATCATCTTTTGTTCAGCTAACGAGGCGTCAGTGTTCCCCAGTTGTAAAATTCCCCTTTTGGGATGAGCTGGTTGAACTAGAGGAACTGTAGTCGACGCATTATCATTCCGTGCCAGATAATCAATCAGCTCCAGGGTTTCAGCTGCCGTCTTCTTTCCGATGGTTCCACCGGCTGCACCATTAACAACCATCCTGGTATCTGGTGTTATCCCATTGTAGAAGACTCTGACCTTCTTCTCATCTGGAAAGTCATATTGGGGGCACTTTCTGATCAACTCCTGGAATCTAGTCCAGGCTGCATAGAGAGTCTCTCCCGGCTGCTGAATGAAGTTGGTGATTTCGTTCACCAACTTATTGTACTTTTCCCGAGAAAAATGCTCAGCAAAGAATTTAGCGGCTAGATCGTCCCATGTTCGGATACTGTTAGGAGCTTGGCGATTTAGCCATCTAAGTGTTTTTCCAGTCAAAGTAAAAGGAAACAGCCTGAGTCTGATTGCATCGTCAGACACTCCATGATGCTTAGTGGTGTCACAGATTCTCAGAAATCTGTCCATAAAGTCATGAGGATCTTCGTAATCCTCTCCACCAAAAGGGTTCTTCTCCACCAAATTAATCAGAGACGGGTTGATGTCAAAGTTGTTGGCATCAATCTGTGGCCGGACAATGCTGGAGTTCGGCCTAGTGAACATAGGAGCCAAAATTGACTCCATTAGCTCTCCTCTGGGAGGTGGAAGTGGAGTCAATTTTCTCAAATCTCAATCTTTGATTTTTAATCTCTTCAAATTTCTCTTTGAATTATTCACGAAATATTGAATAGTTCACAATTGTTACAAATACCATTATTTTCAAACCAACCCTTGTTCATCCAATAAGAAAGGAATAGTTAAATTTAAATCCGGTGCCTCAATCCTCGTGGGACGATATCTTACTCACTTTTATTACTTGGTACGATCGGTGCACTTCCCGATTTTACGCAACAACATCCTTGACGCAACTTCAACGTGATCATGAGAAGCTTCAATATCTTCATGCTAGCAACAACAAGAGTTTGAGTGATTTCAAAATCGTATATGAGAAGGCAGAGGGGGAAATGAAGTTAGCCCAGGACAATTTGAAGGAAGCTAGGGTCCAGTTGAGTGAAGCTCAGGACGAAGCTCAACTCTACCGGGGTGAACTTGAAAAATCTATCACTGGTTCCTTTTACAATGCCCTAAGCCAACTGCAAATTCTGAATCCAGATTTGCTTTTGAATGTGGTTGACCTAAGCCCTCGTGCCTATGTTGTTGATGGCCAAATCATGTTCCCAGCGACCGCCTCCCCTTCCCGCGTTTCGGTTTCACAGTCTGAGAAATTTGCTGCCGTCGAGGATGGTGAGGAGGCTACCAACCAATCCGGCAAGGAGGTTGTGGTGCTAAAAGATGATCCTGCCAACCCGTTGAAATGAAGAGCCGGGATGCCGGTTGGATTTGTAGTTTGTTGGGATCCTTTGGGTCCCTTTTTGGTTTATCATGAATATTGCCGGTTTTATCCCGGTTTGAATTTTGTTTCCGAGACATACAACTATGTATTTGAATGCCTTGCTTTATAATATGTTGTTTTGCATTTCTTGATTCTGAATTTTCCATAGATGCATTTATCTAGGTAGTTGATTTGTCAGAATCTAGTACGCCGTTGCAGTAATGCTTTTGCTTAGGCAACTTTACGAGGTGGCCATAACCCGGATATGCCCCCAGCATTAGGATTTCCTAAGTGGCCGAGTTACAAATCCGAGTTACAGAGATATACCTTTTCTTCATACTTGATGATTGATACACCAAGGTTGCATTATTTTTCAGTAATTAGGTGAAATGTTCATCCCAATTTGTTGTCGTAAACTCGTGCATCATACGAGTTTTTTAATTCATGACCTGGCTGAGGTCAAAGCATCGTATGGATTCCGCTTTATGTCAATTTGATGACGCATGTTTGTTTAACTTACTCATTCTGGTAAGTTTGCATATGTAATGGGCCTTGCGTTTTGGCTTAGCCATTTTAATTTCGTAACTCAATTTATCTAAGGTAAAAACAACAATGCCATATGCCACTTTTTGGTATTATGACCAAAATAGTGGCATTTTGACTTGATCAGAGTCATTATGAAAAATTGTATATGTACCTCGGATTTAATATTGATATATCAAAGATAGACAAGAAAAATTGCAATTTTCTCATTTATTGATATCAAATTACGAATTACATGAATTTGCCGGCATATTCGGCTTTTATCAAACCCCTTGTAGAGGGAAGAAAAGTTGCATTTTGATATACTTAAGCGGAGGAATGCAGATTTAGCTGTAGTATGTCTTCAGCTTATCTACATTCCAGGTCCGCTTAACTTCTTTGCCTTCCACTGTCTCCAGGATGTAAGCTCCTTTTCCGAGCTTTTCTTTAACCCGGTAAGGTCCTTCCCAGTTTGCAGCTAGCTTTCCATCTCTGGCATTTTTGTTGCCAATATCAGCTCTCCTGAGCACCAAGTCATTCTTTTCAAAATTCCTTGGTCTCACTTTCTTATTGTACTTTGTTGCAATCTGTTGTTTCGCCATTATATTCCGGCAGTGAGCAGTGACCCTAGCTTCTTCTACAAGGTCTAATTCTTCAATAAGCATTCTATTGTTCTGTTGTTCTCCTTGCTCAAGACTATTCAGCCTTCTCCAGGAGGGTTCTCCAATCTCCACCGGGATCAAGGCTTCACATCCATACGTTAGCCTATATGGGGTTTCCCCAGTTGCAGTTTGGGTACTAGTTCTGTAACCCCACAGGACAAAGTATAACTGGTGAACCCAGCTTTCTTTCGCGGCAAACATTCGTTTCTTGAGACCCTCCACAATCACTTTGTTGGCCGCTTCGGCCTACCCATTTGACTGTGGGTGCTCCACGGACGCGAAACGATGGGTGATGCGTAGGTCTTTCATTAGCTGCTGGAATTTCTTATCAGCAAACTGCGTTCCATTATTAGTAACCACCTCGGCTGGAATTCCGAATCTTGAGACAATATTTCTTTCAAAGAATCTTTGCACTCGAGCCGAGGTGATCGTGGTGACTGGTTCTGCTTCTATCCACTTTGTGAAGTAGTTCACAGCCACGATCAACCACTTGAGTTGTCCTTCAGCCGCTTTAAAAGGTCCTAGCAGATCGATTTTCCATTTGAAGAAGGGCCATTGGGCCGAGATGGATTTCATCTCTTCCGGTGGTGAAAGGATCAACTTGCCGTGCTTCTGACAGCTGTCACATTTCTTGACATGCTCTTTAGAATCTTCCCCCATGGTTGGCCAGTAATAACCAGCTGTGAGGGCTTTTCTGGCCAAGGCTTTACCACCCATATGGTGCCCATTTATCCCTTCATGGATCTCGGCAAGAACATACTCGGCTCCTTCCGAGTCCAAGCATTTTAGCATGGGATTATGCAAGCCCTTTCTGAATAGCTGGTCATTCACGATCGCATATTGGGTCGCATCTCGAACCAGCTTCCTGGCTTCCAGGCGATCCTCTGGCAGTACGCCTTTCTCCAAATAATCAACCAGAGGTTTTCTCCAGTCATTTACAGAGGTTACCACCATCACACAACTCAGCGTCGTTATGCTTTGATGCACCACAGTTCTGTGATTCCCCGGATTTTTGGTGCTGGCTAGCTTCGACAAGATGTCAGCTCGGCTATTCTCCCCTCGCGGGATGTCAGAAACCCGGACCTCATCGAAGTCGGCCATAATTTCCTGAACCCGGCTCAGGTATTTCATCAGTAGAGGACCTTTAGCTTGGTATTTTCCTTCTATCTGCGAGGTTACCAGCTGTGAGTCGCTGAACATGTGCACTTTCCTAACGCCGTGTTCTTTGGCCTGAATCAAACCAGCTATTAAGGCTTCATATTCAGCTTGATTATTGGAAGTTGGGAATCCCAAGTTCAGAGAATGCTCTATGGTCACTCCTTCTGGGCTTTCTAATATGATTCCAGCCCCACTTCCTCTAATGTTGGAAGATCCATCAACGTAGACCTTCCATGCATCCCCGTGTTCCTCATGCTCCGAGTTCTGTGGTGTTAATTCCATTACGAAGTCGGCTAAGGCTTGTGCCTTGATTGCTTTCCGACTTTCATAAACAATGTCGTATTCACTGAGCTCTATTGCCCAGTTAGCCATTCTACCTGCCAGGTCTGGTTTGTGCAACACTTGCCGAATAGGCTGGTTAGTCCTCACAATGATTTGATGGCCCTGGAAATACGGCCGCAACCTTCTAGCCGTGATTAATAGGGCAAAAGCCACTTTTTCTAGCTTTTGATACCTGACCTCTGCACCTTGTAGTGCTCTACTGACAAAGTAAATTGGCTCCTGGCCTCCGTTTTTTTCCTTGATCAGTACATCACTTATTGCTTCCTCCCCTACTGCCAAATACAGAATTAAAACATCTCCTGTGTTTGGCTTTGAGAGGATCGGTGGAGTTAATAAACACTTTTTTATTTTTTCAAACGCGGCTTCGCACGCTGGGTTCCATCCGTCAGTTGCTTCTTTCTTTAAAAGTTTAAAGAATGGGAGGGCATGTTCTGCCGATTTCGGAAGGAACCGTGTTAGCGCCGCTAAACGTTCGGTTAGCTGTTGAACCTCCTTTTTACTTTGAGGCACAATCATGTCAAGAACTGCCTTACATTTATCCGGGTTTGCCTCTATTCCTCTATGGGTTAGCATGAAACCGAGAAATTTTCCAGCTGCCACCCCGAATGCGCACTTGACTGGGTTGAGACGGATGCGATACTTTCTGAGCTTTTGAAAGGTTTGCTCAAGATCCCGGACATGATTCACCATATCGAATGACTTCACGATCATATCATCTACATATACTTCTACATTTTTCCCCAGCTGATCTTTAAAGACCTTATTCATCATTCTCTGGTAAGTTGCCCCTGAGTTTTTAAGCCCAAATGGCATCACATTGTAGCAATAGTTGGCATTTTCAGCAATGAAGGCCATTTTTTCCTGATCAGCTGGGTACATCGGGATCTGGTTGTATCCTGAATAGGCATCCATGAAAGGCAACAGACGAAATTCAGCCGAATTATCCACCAGCTGGTCTATGTTGGGCATAGGATAAGCATCCTTCGGGCAAACTTTGTTTAAATCCGTGTAATCAGTACAGATTTTCCATTTTCCATTCGGTTTTTTCACCATGACCACATTAGCTAGCCACGTCGTGTACTGTATCTCTCGAATGAAACCGGCATCCAAGAGTTCTTTAACGTGCTCCTGTAGAATTTGTTGCCTTCAGGTCCCAGTTTTCGTTTCTTCTGCGAAACTGGCTTGGACCCCGGATAAGCTGCCAATTTGTGACAACAGAATGCGGGGTCGATGCCAGGGATTTTTGACGACTTCCACTCAAATACATCCGTGTTGCTTTTAAGATAGTCGACCAAAATTTGCTTGATCTGGGGGTCTATGGCTTTACCAATGCGAGTAAACTGACCAGGTTCTACCCCCAGCGTTAGATCCTCAAGCTCTCCATCAGGTTCAGGTCTCGGCATTACTTCTTCTCTCATGTCGAGTTCAACCATGTGAACTGGTTTCTTAGATTGCTGAGGAATTAGATTCCTACTGGTTTTATCCCCCAGGTGAATTCGGGGTGGGCTCGAACGTCCCCCTTCATTATCTTTAATAGTATCAAAGTAACAACCTCTGGATTCCTTCTGATCTCCACAAACCGTGATTACTTCATTCTTATTGCTCACCATTTTTAACTTTTGGTGTTTTGTAGAAACTAGCATGTCCCACTGATGTATGGTTGGCCTTCCCAGGATGATGTTGTATTCTGATGGGAAGTTAGCCACTATGAACCTAACCCATTCTGATCTGAATGCTTCTTTTGTTCCCAGGGTTAACTTGAGATCAATGTAACCTTTAGGAGGCGTATGTTCTCCGTTAAAGGCTACCAACGTCGTTCTGCAAGGATTGTGGTCCTCTTCATCCAGGTTCATCTTCTTAAAAGAATCCCAGAGTATGATGTCGGCACAACTTCCTGCATCCACGAAAATCTTCCTGACCAGGCAGTTTACTAGGGTCCTTGCGATTACCAGTCCATAAACATGACCGGGCAGCACCCCGCGCATGTCTTCCTTGGTAAAGTATAACAGAGGTGGATCTGGCTTGGTTGAGTCTTCTTTAAACTTGGGACGATCACGAATGGAGAGTACCTCTTTCAAGTACTTTCTTCTAGCACTTACAGTATCTCCTCCACCTCCCAACGCTCCACTAATCACATTACAATCAAATTCCGCTTCAGGGAATTCGTCATAGTTGGAATCATTTTTCTGATTCTTATCATGTTTGTTCTTCTTTTCAGTAGCGAGGCTTTTGCTTCGGTTCCTGTTCCCCAACTTCCTCTTGTTCTTCTTGGAACCTTGAGTTTTTATCACATATTGATGTATCTACCGTCCCTCACAAACTTCTCCACCGCGTCTCGGAGATCCCAACACTGATCAGTGGTGTGACCTGGCCCATCATGAAAGGCACAGTACTTGGATTTATCTAATCCTCCCCTGTCAAATATGGGACGAGGTCTCTCCACCTTTTTCATCTCCGTCGTGGCTACTTCCCTCCAAATTCGAGAACACGACGCATTCAAAGGTGTATACTTATCGTACCTTCCAATGCGTTCTCTCATGTCCGGGATTCGTTGGCGCTGATCTTTCTTCTTACTGTCAACTCGTTCTTTTCCCTTCGAGGGTGGACTCTTCTTCCTTCTCGGGCTTGTTCTATTGACTTCATCAGATTGTGCATTTGCAATCTCCATTTGCTCTAGTTCAAGGTATTTCTTTGAGAGAGTTCTAAACTCCTCCAATGTCTTTACTGGGTCCTTATAAACCGACTTGGCGAACCTGGATCCGCCGTCGAGACCTGCGACAATGAGATGGACGTGAACATTCTCTTGCAACCCTGGGACCTGCAGCGCAGCGTCCTTGAACAGGTTAAGGTATTTTTGGAAGGTTTCTCCAGGTTGTTGTCGTATCTTTCCAAGAGCGAACTCGGACTTTGGATGCTTCTTGCTGGTTGCAAAGTTCAACAAGAACTTCTATCCGAACTCCTCGAAAGTTCCGATGGAATTAGCAGGCAAGGTTGAAAACCATGCTTGTGCTGCCTCTGTCAATGTTACAGCGAATATTCGGGATATGAGAGGTTCATCAATTCCCCGAATATACATATTCGTGTCAAAGGCATCTCTGTGCACTTGCGGATCTTGGCTTCCATCATATTTCGGTAAACGTGTCGAGTCAAAGTCCTCTAGGAAGACAACATTTAGTATTTCAGTAGTGAATGGGCTATTATTATACTGCCCCCTGCTGTACTTCCTCCTATATCCACCAGGTTCTACTCGTCCTCGGATGTTTTGAATATCTCGTTGATACTGAGCTCTAACCCGGTCCTCCTGACCGTCAGCTTGTGCTTGATGATTTTGTGCATCCTGGGCATCAGTGACCTGGTGACCCTGGTTTAGCAGGTTACCAGGGTTTCTAGGTCCTTCTCGGCCATAGGCAGGCTGGCCTTCGAAATTGGTCATTCCTGGCGCAGCCCGCCGTGTTAATCGTCGCTCCAGGTCTTGCATCCCTCTGTTATTTTCTTCTCGAATAGCCCTGAAATCTTTTTGCCTTTGCAAGTTTGTACGGGTTTCCAACGCTGCTATTCATTCCATAATTGTGTTTAATGCGTTGTTGGCCAACCGAGTATCCGGATCGGCCGATTGAGCGATGCGTGCAGCCAGATCGCCAGGATGCTGGGGAGGGTTGCTCCTTACTGAAGCTACATTTGCTGCAGCTCCCCCATTTCGGGGTGCCGGTGGTTGAAGCGGTGTCCGAAACATCGTCTTCGACCTGGACATGATCGTAATCCACGTTGTTTTCGATCTGATTATGAGGCTGATTTATCTCCTCAATGACTGGATCCAACGGCTGATTTTGGTTTTGGGGTGGCTGCTGGTTACTGCTCCTTGTTTGGATTGCCATCCCTTATCAGATTTGGTGGGAACTTCAGATTCAAATTCAGAGAAAAGAATCCCCACAGACGGCGCCAATGTTCTGTCCTTGAGACAGAGATGTCTAGCCCAGTTAGGCTAGTACGTTAATATTGGATCTGATGCCTTCTCCAAGGTATCTAAGGGGGAGATACCCTTGAGTCGAGGAGATCACTGTGCACAGAATACTATAGTGGCGTTAGACAATGGGGTGTGTGTGTGCACAGTGACAGCATAACCCAAATATTTTTATTATGGTATAAATTGATCAAAGTTTTAAAGTATCTAAAATATATACATATATATATATATATATTTATTTATTTAATGCTAGCTTACCATAAAAAGTAAATTCAAAATTTCGATGACATGGTATTTTATAATTAAAAATTGAGGTTTATAAATTTTTTGTTGCTGCATCAACACAAAATTTGTAGAATCGGGTCGATACGCACAGCGCCCGAGATAATAAAAAAGGGAAAAAAATTGTGGTCTTCATATTTTATTGTCTCAGCAGCAAAATAATTTTTGGAGCATTAACATAAAATTTATAAACCCCTTAAAAGTTTATAACTAAAGCCAAAAGTTAAATAATTTTTTTTAATAAAAAAAAGTTAAATAACTTAAATCAAGTGTTAAGAGAAACGGTTGATAATATTGGCAATTTCTTTCATTAAAATTATATTAGATACTCAGGAAAATTCTTATCTGTCCATCCATGCATGGAATCAGGGAGAAGAATCAGGAAGAATATCATGTGATTGCAAGAATTTCTGATCTGTATCACAATTAACATCCAAGGATGACATCATAACAAGCAGCAAAACACAAGTTGAATGAGAAGTTTCTATTTCCAAATTCAATTCTGTCAAAAAGTGCATTCACCAATCCTAACCATCGATAGTCATATGGTGTAAATTGATTTTAACTATCGTAATCAAATCTTGAGATATCAAAAATAAAAAACAAATATACATAAAAATTTCTCTACCCCTTGAAATGTTATAGTTACAATTGTCATTAAATATGTCTTAACATTTATTAATCGGATAAATAAGTCAAATGTTTTTATTATGGTATAAATTGATTTTCACGATGGTAGTTTAATTTTTGAAGTACCCAAAATTTAAAATAAACGTATCGGAAATTATAGGACAAAAATTTCTCAATCCTAAGATCGTTATAATTATGGATGTCAATATAAACGTTATAAAATTATAAACGTATCGAACAAAAATTTCTCTACCCTAAGATCGTTATAATTATGGATGTCATTTAACGAATCCAACATTTGTTAATCAGATAAATAACCCAAATATTTTTATTATGGTATAAATTGATCAAATTTATAAAGTATCTAAAATATATATATGTATATATATTTAATGCTAGCTTACCATAAAAAGTAAATTCAAAATTTCGATGACATGGTACTTTTTAATTAAAAATTGGGGTTTATAAATTTTTTGCTGCTGCATCAACACAAAATTTGTAGAATCGGGTCGATACGCACAGCGCCCGAGATAATAAAAAAGGGAAAAAAAATTGTGGTCTTCATATTTTATTGCTTTAGCTGCAAAATAATTTTTGTAGCATTAACATAAAATTTATAAACCCCTTAAAAGTTTATAACTAAAGCCAAAAGTTAAATAATTGTTTTTAATAAAAAAAAGTTAAATAACTTAAATCAAGTGTTAAGAGAAACGGTTGATAATATTGGCAATTTCTTTCATTAAAATTATATTAGATACTCAGGAAAATTCTTATCTGTCCATCCATGCATGGAATCAGGGAGAAGAATCAGGAAGAATATCATGTGATTGCAAGAATTTCTGATCTGTATCACAATTAACATCCAAGGATGACATCATAACAAGCAGCAAAACACAAGCTGAATGAGAAGTTTCTATTTCCAAATTCAATTCTGTCAAAAAGTGCATTCACCTGTTATCAAAAAAAAAAAAAAAGTGCATTCACCAATCCTAACCATCGATAGTCATATGGTGTAAATTGATTTTAACTATCGTAATCAAATCTTGAGATATCAAAAATAAAAAAAAATATACATAAAAATTTCTCTATACCTTGAAATGTTATAGTTACAATTGTCATTAAATATGTCTTAACATTTATTAATCGGATAAATAAGTCAAATGTTTTTATTATGGTATAAATTGATTTTCACGATGGTAGTTTAATTTTTGAAGTATCCAAAATTTAAAATAAACGTATCGGAAATTATAGGACAAAAATTTCTCTACCCTAAGATCGTTATAATTATGGATGTCAATTAACGAATCCAACATTTGTTAATCAGATAAATAACCCAAATATTTTTATTTTGGTATAAATTGATTCTAATGACTGCAATCAAATTTTTAAAGTATCTAAAATTTAAATATATATATATATATATATATATATATATATATATATATAATGCTAGCTTACCATAAAAAGTAAATTCAAAATTTCGATGCCATGTTATTTTTTTATTAAAAATTGGGGCTTATAAATTTTTTGTTGTTGCATCAACACAAAATTTGTAGAACTCGTTAGCTATAGCATTGCACGGGTCGATACGCACAGCGCTCGAGATAATAAAAAAGAGAGAAAAAAATTGTGGCCCTCATATTTTATTGTCTCAGCTGCAAAATAATTTTTGGAGCAGTAACATAAAATTTATAAACCCCTTAAAATTTTATAACTAAAGCCAAAAGTTAAATAGTTTTTTTTAATAAAAAAAAGTTAAATGACTTAAATCAAGTGTTAAGAGAAACGGTTGATAATATTGGCAATTTCTTTCATTAAAATTATATTAGATACTCAGGAAAATAGTTATTTGTCCATCCATGCATGGAATCAGGGAGAAGAATCAGGAATAATATCATGTGATTGCAAGAATTTTTTATCTGTATCACTATTAACATCCAAGGATGACATAATGACAAGCAGCAAAACACAAGCTGGATGAGAAGTTTCTATTTCCAAATTCAATTCTGTCAAAAAGTGCATTCACCAATCCTAACCCATAAATTGATTGATGATTTATGTATTAATGTTTGATTGATGATTTATGTATTAATGTTTGATTGATGATTTATGTATTAATGTTTGATTGATGATTTAGATAAGATGAGTCAACAAACATAAATTGTTTAGATATGATAAGTCAGCATTGAGTCAATAGTGTATAAAGCCAAAATCTGAGTCAAATACATCAATAAAGAAAAAGGAAATAAATGCACGAAACCCATATCCGAGCCCAAAACTTCAACTATAAATAGAGACCTAACCTAACCAAAGCAATTCACTCTGAATCCTCAAAAATTCTCCACCACTCTTCTTTGGTCAAACATAAATTTTTATTTTTATTATTATCTTTCTTTGGTCACCAACCACTTCTCTTCCCCAAGTTGTAGAAGTCACCAAACACGGAGACCAGGTAATCCTAATCTCTAGGTGGTTGTAGATTCGTTTTGTATGAAATTTTATTGTGTGTATCCTAATCTTTAGTTAGAAATTTATGAGATTTAAATAAATGCATAAGACATATTTCCTTTATTTAAACTTTAGTCTTTGGTTTTATTTTAATGTAATAAATTTAGCCTTGCACCTGTCCATTGTACAGGTGCGGCGGTAACATTCCCCAAATTAGATTTAGATTAGCTTTCGCAATATTTCTATTATTATAATTGTAAAAAAAAAAATGTGACAATTTATTTATTATAAGATTGTTTTATAAAGTGTTAGAAATTTGGGGTGTTACAGTTATCTTAGGACCATTTTGTTTCACGTGAAAGATGTTGTTTTTTGGAGCATTGTTATTCATTAGTTGCATTGTAACTCAATTGCTTCATCTGTGTGGTCTTTATTTCGGCGCTTTCCCTGTAACCTAATCATTGCTTTTGTTTACCATAAATGGCCATTTCCTATCACCGTTTCATTCAATGAAAGTGATAACCTTAAATTCATCATATTGTTCTATTATCCATTCAGAACCAATGACTTTTATTATTATTTTTATTTTGTTCTATTATCCATTCAGAACCAATGACATTTATTGATATGGTTCATTTCTTCTCTATATGTCATTCCCATTCTCAACTGTTGACAGACACTCTTTCATTCTCTGGAATCTAACCATAAATGTTTGCTTATTTTGTTGCTGTTCAAGATAAGATGAGCTTTTTAGCGAAGATGTTTTTGTTCATGAATCCGTGTGCCAAGCCAACCCCCGTTGATGGGGATGAAGATGACCATGGGAACGGCACGCCGAACACAAAAGAAGCCGTCAAGGGTCTGTCGTTGCAGGTCCATAATACTCTCTCCCTCTCTCTCAACAAACATTGTTTTTTTTTCATCTTCTTTTTCCATCTTTGTTAAAACAAACAAAATCAAACCAAATGTTTACCTTCTTCTTTATTTTGCTTCCTTTATATTTCCTTATTAGTTTACCTTCTTCTTCATGCTCTTCCTTCTTCCTTATGATGTGTAACATCCCGTTACGTACCGGGAATGTTATCATTGCATATGGTATTAAGCGCAGTTACAATCACAGTAATTGATTTAATTAAATTACGGGTAAACTTTTTCTTTTATTACATTCATTTCTTTAAACATTAACCATTTTCGTAATCAATTAAAACAACGCCATAATTGTAAATGCAAAACTCGCGGAAGCATAAAACATACCAAATATAATCTCTCTAAGCAATACCATTTTTTTTAGGCTTTAGAAAACACATTTTTAAAATTTAACACAGTGGTAATCGATTACCACCTTGAGGTAATCGATTACCAAAGGTTACTGTAGAAGTCAGAACCTTAATTTGGGCTCCCCTGTTTTCTGGTAATCGATTACCAGAGATTGGTAATCGATTACTGAACTAGGTAATCGATTACCAATGCTCTGGTAATCGATTACTTGGAAGACAGAAGCTCAAATTTATGAAATCTGACCCTGCTATAGTGTTCTGCCCATAACTTGAGTTATACAACTCCAATTTACACAATCTCGGTCTCATTGGAAAGCTAAGAGAAAGGCCTACAACTTTCATGAAGGCCAACGGGTTCAATTCTATTATATAAGGAGTGAAATGCTAGTAAAAACTAGGTTTATTTTAGAAATTTCGGCAAAACCTCCTTTGTTTTTACAACTCTCCAAATTTTGCCAAAGCAACCTAAGACATCAAGACATATATATATCAAATGGGTGGCACACACAAGGACCAACAAGCCTCGGGGCAATTACAACCCATCACAGTTCATCATTCCTATACTATATTGATTAGGTTTCAATCATAAGGTCCATTTGCATGCATTTGAACATTATTCACATATACAATCTTGAACTAGGCCTAAAGCCCTTTACATTACATTACATGCTTCCAATACATTATAGGTGGCTATGGACATGTTCTCATGCTCACTCCAAATATACAAATGGATCAAAACATAGTTATACATCATTTATTTGCAAGACTACATCTAGTCATGAATATACACAGCAGGGCATTTCAACATGTACAAATTCATAATCTAAATACAAAGCATAAAATCCTATACTACGCATATTCAACAGAATCTTCTAACATGCTAGGCCCTCCAAATGATCCTCACGCTATACTCTTCCACTAAGCAGGCCTCTTGCCCGGAGATCCACCATGCTCAGCAAGACCTGAAATGATGTCCCCAAACGCGGGGTGAGATATACAAATATATCTCAGTAAACCAAGGATACTAGAGGATCACTCCACCCCATGGCTCACTCAATGTGCATCCAATGATCATCATATAAAATGCATAACATACAATATCACACAACAACAACTGGGCACAAATCCAAGGACATCCACATCAGGATTCCCTTAAAGGACCCCATCATATAACTCCCAGAATCTTCCTGGTGCCTCTCCCATGGTTGAGACGACCCTATGGCAAAACCCAAATGGAACTCCTCATGAGACCTATCCAGCGGAAGTCCCACGTTTGGATCATCCTAGTACCGCTCCCAGAGTCGGTTCCACGGCAAAACCCGACCGGAATCCCCAAAGGATATCTCCAGCGGACGTCCAAACCAACACACATCTACTGGCCAGAGATCACAATTATTTCACACAACATGCTCCAAGCATGTCACACAATCATGTCAATAATGCATGAACATACATTTATACATAATCAAAGGCATCAAATCCAACCACAACCTTCCACTAGGTGTGGTGGAACACACGAGGGAATAAAACCCAAGTTCCAAAGGTTTACCTCATTCCGAAGCCAATGCTCCACAACGTAAGCTCCAAGCTTAATTCCGCCCTATTGAGTCCGAGGGAGGAAACCTATAATGATCAATCAACATGATCATTAACACAATTTCAAAACAACAAATTCACTTTTAAAATACAATAATTCTCAACAAAACAACTTAGGCCTAATGGCCAACTACATTTACTCCAATTACTTCAACCATTTAAGTCATTAAACTAAATCACCACTTATGCACTAAGGCATCACTCATTGGTTATACCACATTTTCACATCATTTTCCTTATTTCCTTGAATATGGTTGAAATCTCACACACACATCACATCCAACATTTCTCCTTTCAATTTCACTACACCAAACCAACCTACCATTCATTTAAACACCAATCACGATCCTATAACATCAACTATATCATTTTTAAATCATCTAACCATGTATCAACCATTGATTAAAGCCATTTTTCACTTCAATTCTTCCTTCTCACTACATGGTTCGAAAATCACAAGGAACCATCCAACAAGGTTCTCAATCCAATTCAACACTTATACTCATCATATAATCCTATTATTTACATATACCAACAGTCCATAATTCAATTATTCAATTACACCACATACCAATTTCACAAGGTCTTGAAAACTCAACACAAAATTTGCCTAAGTTAAAATTCCCACATCACTATAAATTTTATTGTATCAATCATCATCATTTGTCATTCTAAGCATTTAATTACAAAAGAGACATATCATTTGAAGCTCCTAACTATCATCACTTAACATACAACTTCAAAACCCTCATCAATATTATGATCTCACCAAAAACCAAGTGAGGGTGAGAAACATTACCACCAATAGCTTGCAAGTGGTCCAAGGAGTGATAATCAAGCCTCCACTCAAGCCAAAGCACCATCAATGGCCCTCAAAATCCACAAAACCGCCACCTCTTCACCATGGAAGATCTCATCACACACTCACTTTCAAGACTCTCTCAAGAAGGGACACATACTCACAACCTCAATGCAAACAACTTTGATGTTGGAACTCTATTGATTTGGTGGCTAGATTTCAAGTTGGGAAAATCAAAAAAACTCTAAAGCTTCATCCATGGAGACGCTCACGGGAGAGGAGAAGAGAGGGAGGAGAGAGAAAATGAGAGAAAAGTGGGTCATAAGCCACTTAAGTCACTCCAATCCCTAGGTGGGTCCCACACTCGATTTAACTTTAATCAATCACTAATTTCAACCACAAATTCATAACCTACGTATTTTTCTGGTTCATGTCATATTTTTGTTTCCTAAAAGTATTGATAAAATTTCATGCTTATCGGTACAATTATACCGCAGTATTTTTACACCGGGAAAATCACTATTCATCAAAATTTTCAAAACTTGCCTATTCACTCGATTTTTCGTCCTGAATCCATTTCCGGCATTATTTTTATCATTTGAGGTCTTCTACTCAATTTTTCATGCCTCGGGTTACGTGTTAGGTAATTTACCATTTTGCCCTTTTCACACAGTTTGGCCTTAATTTCCAGATTTTCACTAATCCTTCCCTTTTAACCCACATTATAGCATATAATTTCATATTTAGATTTACGAGGTGTTATATGATGCCTCTCCTAACTATTTCGAACCAAATGTTTCTAAATTGTGTGAAAAATTGGACAAGTAATATTTGGATAGAAATTACTAGAGATTTCTACAAATAAAAAATGCTTTCCATTGGGGGTACATAGTTGATAGTAGGATATATAGATATATAGACTTTCACGTTCAAGGATGTTGTTGTCATCCACATGCATGTATTCTCTACCAAGTACATTCTCCACTAGCCCAGTTGTAAAGGTATTGTATGATGCTTTGAAAATGACCTAAGCCTGAAACCTTAAGACTCCATGGTATGTATTAATTGTATGGTACATGATTAAGACTTTTAAATGCATTGATGCTAATTTGAATTTTTATTCTGCATATGCAGATTAAGGATCTGGCGCTGAAGCTTTCATGGAAGAAAATCAAAGCTGGCAACCCCAAGAGCATCAAGTATGACACCGTTTCTGAAGAGGGGGTTCCATACGGCTACATTGGTGGTGGAAGCGCAAGTTCAACCCCTGCTTTGGACTACACAAACCCCAATCAATCCCCAATTGGTAACACCACCCCTGGAGGGCGTCAACCTCAACCACCAGCTGGTAGTGTAGCGATGGTGGACGTGACTGGATCCAACAAGTGGATAGCAAAGATGGAGCCAGGTGCTCACATCACCGTTGTGTCTCTTCCTACTGGGGGCAATGATCTCAAAAGGATTCGCTTCTGGTATGTATAATATGTCCCAAGTTTTGAAAATATATGTAGTACCTTAGAGACCTTCAAATATATATATATATATATGAGAATTTTAGTTGTTGAAAAAAAAAATTAATTATCATGTAGTAATAAAGACTTACAATACTTGTTATTCAAAAAAAAAAAAAGACTTATAATACTTGGCATTTAAATTTGAAGCCGAGACATGTTTGATAAGCCGCGAGCCCAGAGGTTGTGGGCTGAGAATTACGACAGGATCAGGGAGCTTCATAATATACATAATTTAAATCAACATGTTTTCAACACTCCTGCAAGGTCTAATGATGATGAGGTAATCTACAACTTTTACACACACACGTAGACCTACATATAGCCTACATACACACACTCATATGATGTTTTTTTATATAAAATATACATCATACGGATGCCTTGTTATCTAGGCGGGGATTGTTTTGGTTTAGGATGATGTAACTCCGTGTGTGTTGTGTTTTGTCCACTTTTTCGTGTACAAGGCTGGTCCACTTCCTCTCACGGATTGGATTGGTCCATTTATTGGTTTATTTATATGCATGAGGTGGTTCCGTGGTTCTGACCTGAAGTGACCACCATGATCAACCAATCAAGCCGGTCCTAATCCCTTTGTTTTTTTTATAGTTATAAATTAGGGAACCAACTTTTCAAGTGGGTTCTTACGACTCTTCTCTTTTTAGCCACTTAAAATTGCACATGAGATTATTCACTTACCATCATTATCCTGTTTTTCAAAAGTTTTCTATTATGTGTCGATGCAAATTATATGATTTAGTATGGCAGGAAAGTATATAGTTGGTGTGGCCAGGTATGGATTGCATTTATGGCAGAAGCATGTTTATATCTATAAGCAACTATTTGTTTTTACACCATTATTCCATTATCCACGAGCCTCTTTATTTTGCTTCTTTTATATTTGCTTATTAGTTTACCTTCTTCTTCATGCTCTTCCTTCTTCCTTACGATGCCTCTCCTAACTATTTCGAACCAAATGTTTCTAAATTGTGTGAAAAATTGGACAAGTAATATTTGGATAGATATTACTGGAGATTTCTACATATAGAAAATGCTTTCCATTGGGGGTACATAGTTGATAGTAGGATATATACATATATAGACTTTCACGTTCAAGGATGTTGTTGTCATCCACTTGCATGTATTCTCTACCAAGTACATTCTCTACTAGCCCAGCTTTAAAAGTATTGCATGATGCTTTGAAAATGACCCAAGCCTGAAACCTTAAGACTCCATGGTATGTATTAATTGTATGGTACATGATTAAAACTTTTAAATGCACTGATGCTAATTTGAATTTTTATTCTGCATATGCAGATTAAGGATCTGGCGCTGAAGCTTTCAGGGAAGAAAATCAAAGGTGGCACCTCCGAGAGCATCAAGTATGACACCGTTTCTGAAGGGGGGTTCCACACGGCTACATTGGTGGTGGAAGCGCAAGTTCAACCCTTGCTTTGGACTACACAAACCCCAATCAATCCCCAATTGGTAACACCACCCCTGGAGGGCGTCAACCTCAACCACCAGCTGGTAGTGTAGCGTTGGTGGACATGACTGGATCCAACGAGTGGATAGCACAGATGGAGCCAGGTGTTCACATCACCGTTGTGTCTCTTCCTACTAGGGGCAATGATCTCAAAAGGATTCGCTTCTGGTATGTTTAATTTGTCCCAAGTTTTGAAAATATATGTAGTACCTTAGAGACCTTCATATATATATATATATATGATAATTTTAGTTGTTGAAAAAAAAAATTAATTATCATGTAGTAATAAAGACTTACAATACTTGGCATTTAAATTTGAAGCCGAGACATGTTTGATAAGTCGCGAGCCCAAAGGTGGTGGGCTGAGAATTGCGACATGATCAGGGAGCTTCTTAATATACAGACTTTAAATCAACGTGTTTTCATCACTCCTGCAAGGTCTGATGATAATGAGGTAATCTACAACTTTTACACACATATGATGTTGTTAAGAGTTAAGACTCTATTTCATCGACCATGTTATTTTTCATGATACTTCAATTCATGTTTATCACTATATCGTGAGAAGAGGTTGACATAAATAAGAGCTCTCTATTGGATTCTCGAGATTCATTCATGTACATTACTATTGCCTTTGAACAGAACTCGGGGGAATCTGAACAAGATATCCCAATGGCTTCAATGCTGAACACGGATTCGACTCCGGGGAATTTCCATGCACCCGCTGGGAATATGGAGTATTTCCATCGTGGGATATCAAGGGCTAACAACCCTACTGACAATGACATGGATGCTGAATGGGTTGAGCAGGATGATCCTGGAGTGTCAATCACTGTGAAGAGGTCAGCTAATGGGACCAGGGAAATTCGCCGTATCAAATTCAGGTAATATAAAATGCATATCAAAAACATGTTCCTTATTGTTTTTTCCTTCACAATTAGATGGTCGTAGGAGCATGTTCTTTGGTGAAATTAGGAAATGGTAAAATCCTAGATTGCATGTAACGCCAAATTTCATTTAAAAATTTATTTAGAAGATTAGTGGGTTTTGATTTGACTCTTTGTTAACTTTGTCTGCAGCCGGGAAATTTTTGATGCAGATGCAGCCAAGGATTGGTGGCTGCGCAACAGGGTTCGAGTTCATGGTCAGTATATGTGAAGCCTTGTTGCTGTGAAGAAAAGTGGATGTTCTAAACTGCTGGAATTTTCAACTTTTCTTTCCTAGACATTGTTATTTTCTTCTTGTTGTTGTTCACTCCAGTTTATGGAGTGTAGTCTTGGTGATGGTCTCTTAATATGTTCTAGTTGGTACTGTTTCGTAAGTTTAAGTTTGTGGTTCTCTATTTACTCCAATGACTGTGGGGTATATTGCTGTTGATTTATCTTTGGTTGAACATTTGGTAAGTTTGGTTATTTAAGACCAACTTGCTCTTTTATAATATATATTTTCCTTGTGTGGTTTATCAGCGCAAGCTTGTGAAAACCCTATATGTTGATGAATGATACGTAATCTTTTCCCGAAATCCTTAGAGATCCTTCTTAAAACTTAAAAATATATATTTAATCGATTATAATATATACGTAATCTTTTATAATATATACGTAATCTTTTTGGAGATTTAATCGATTAAGTTGAAGAGTTAATCGATTAAATCTTCAAGTCAACCATTTTTGTCAGTTTTGACCTTTTAATCGATTAAATCTTCAACTTAATCGATTAAAGAGGGACAGATTGATAGATGGTTTTGAATGAGAGACAAAATAATTATTAATTAATTAATGAAGGGTAAAAGGGTCAAAAAGCCGAAAACATATCCTTTTTAAAATGTCATGATTTGAATAGTCTTACTTTTTTTCACGTGTTTCTTTTTTGATGTTACAAGAGAAAGGCATAAAAATAACTATAATAAAACCTGTCAATTATTCATATAAAATTTATAAAACTTAATTTAGTGTCCCAAATTCGATTTGAATAGATAAAAAGGTGGCACTGTACTTTTTTTGGAAATATTCCATTTGGTTCATTGCTTCGCAACTAATCCGATTCAATTTGAATAGATAAAAAGGTGGCACTGTACTTTAAACAAAGCACAACGATCAATTAACAAAATCACAACAATAATAATACGATAGATCAAGA
>NW_026897789.1:0-36680 GCF_033153095.1 Gastrolobium bilobum | reverse complement strand
TATGTGTTGCCTTGGTTAGATTACGTATTGCTCCAGTTCTTATTCAGGAGAGGTTAGAAAAGTTGTATGGATACAACATATCTTATAGGAAGGCTTGGAAGGCTAAAATGAAGGCCATTGTGAAGTTGTTTGGCGACTGGGAAAAATCATATGCCATCTTACCTGGTTGGCTGAACTACATGACACAGATAAATCCTGGTTCTGTGTTCAAGATTGATACAGATCAGTGTTGTGACGAACGACGAGTCTACACCGATAAGGCTGTCTTTCGCAGGGTATTTTGGACTTTTCACAGTGCATTGAGGCTTTCAAATATTGTAAACCCATAATCCAAATTGATGGCACGCACCTGTACGGGAAATACAAAGGTACCCTCTTGATTGCTACGTCACAGGATGGTGATGGATTCATTCTGCCTATTGTGTTCGCCATTGTTCCACCGGGTGAGAGATTGGATGATTGGTTGTGGTTTCTTAGCCAGATGCGTTTCCATGTCACACGTAGGCATGGTATCTGTCTAATATCCGATCGTCACCCCAGCATCATCAGGGCTGTGAAGGATAATGCCGGTTGGCAGCCTCCATTTGCGTATCACGTGTTTTGTCTTCGTCACATTGGAAGCAACTTCAACACTAAGTTTAGGGACGTGGAACTGAAGAAAACGCTGATGAAACTAGGTAACCTATTTACATGAATTTTGTACATGTTGTATGTAATGTTGTTTATGTATAACTCATTGCGTTTTGGGTTCATTTTTTGCAGGTTACATGTGTTCGAAGATTCACTTTGATTTAAGATTTCAAGAATTTGTGGAGAATTGCAAAAAAGGTTGAGGACTTCTTACAAAAGAATGATCAGTTAACTGTCAGTCTCCGTGTTTTTGATAGAGACTTGCAGTTGTTTGAAGTTGAGGATGCCTACAATCAATCTACGCATGATGCCGGCGACATTATGAGGGTTGACTTGCTAAATCGTAAATGTCAATGTGGACGGTTCACAGCTAGACGATTTCCTTGCAGTCATGTGCTAGCGGTGTGCAAGTTTGAAAAATTGAACCACTATGACTATGTCGATCCTGTGTTCTCAATTACACAAATTGAGAAGGTCTATGCTGCACATTGGTTTCCAATGGGTAATGAGTTGTTGATCCCAGAAATAGATGGTCAAACATTAATCCCAAATGCATCTTTGGTTCGTGCACAAGGAAGACCGAAGTCTTCAAGGATACAGAACGAAATGGATTGGGTTGAGTCCCAACCCACAAGCAGTCAAACTAGATGCAGCACCTGCAAGCAAATTGGTCACAATAAACGTACATGTCCTATGAGGATTAATCCTAGCTGAAGCAATGTTGTGCATGTATTTAAGGTCTTTTGTAAGAGTTTATGTAATTTTTGTAAGACATTGTGATGTTACTTTGTGTTACTGTTTAACTCATTATGTAATTTGACATTTCATTTCTAAGTCCATTATCTAACATTGGTCCATATTGATAGATTGAAACTCATAACTAATACTAATATTACCAAAAAATGAAATCACCAAGTTTCGGGGAGCGTAAACAAACGGTTTGGGGTAATACGTACCCAATCGCATACGAATCCTGTACAATACAATTTTGTACCTGAAAGTGTGTTCCCCAAGTCATTATATGCGTGTACATTGATATTCGATCGGTTCCGTGCCAAAAAAAAACGTGAAAAACAGAATGGGGTGTCAAAACCAGTTATTTAGTCGAGCAACCCGTACTGGTTTAGTCGACTACACAGTTTAGTCGACTAAACCAGTACGGGTTGCTCGACTAAATAACTGGTTTTGACACCCCATTCTGTTTTGCACGATTTTTTTTGGCACGGAACCGATCGAATATCAATGTACACGCATATAATGACTTGGGGAACACACTTTCAGGTACAAAATAGTATTGTACAGGTTATAAACCACGAATGTGCATGTACTGCATAAATGCAATAATTAAGGGTATCCGAAACTTGTGTTCTTATTTTAACTCTGTTAAGGTCACCTGTTCTGAATTTCATTGGACATTTTAGACCCGTTGGACTGTGATTAGACACAAATTGAAAACATGAAGGTAAAAGATATTTGTTCCTTCATTTGGTAAACAAGAAAACAACAATAATTACGTAAACGGTTCACAACATGATGGGAACATCAAATAGTTCATTTCATAACCATAATATTACATAAGCTACAAATGTAAAATAGGAAGACCGAAGTCAATTACATAACAACATACACTAGAAACGTAAAATAGAAACATAAACCCTAAATCTAATCCTCATCCTCCTCGGACGCCGTCTCCTCGTCATCCTCATCTGACACATCAGCCCCCTGCCCTGCAACATCCTCAATCTGCTGTCCTCGACCAAGCTCTAGACGAGCAAGCCTATCTTCAACACCCTTGAACCGTCCCTGTATATGTCTAAATCTTTCATTTCCCTTCTGCACGTGACTCTTCCTCCATTTTTTGTGTTTCAGCGCCATTTTTCCTATTTTCTTCAGCGTAGCGTTTATGCCCTTCATGACATCACGTAATGAAAACCCACCCTCAGGCTCAGCTATCTCCTGCTGGTCACCCTCATTATCATCGTCATCATCATCCTCCACCTCGGGGTCAACCATGTCTACAACTGGAGCAACATCAGGAACCTCAACATCAGCCGCACCTGTGAACTGCCACACTCCTGTTTGGGGGTTCTTTGTCATCTTGCACTGCTCCAGTAGACGTTTTCCAAACTTATGATTATACCTTGTGGTCTTCTTCAAGGTCACATTACCCATGGGAACATCAAAATGCTCCAATATCCTCTGAACAAGACAAGCAAATGGAAGTGCACCCTTGTGTTTGGCCTTATACATCATCCAACACACGTAGTGCCTCCAGTTCACCGAAGTACCATGTCGGATAGCCCACATGATGGGAATGTCATGCTCCAACACCCTGGAATGATTGAATGCTCGCGGAAACAAAATGTGGGTGATGACATAGTGTAGTATGCGGGACTCCACAGTAAGCAACCCCACCGTATAGGCAATGTGTTGCCCACGGACTCTCCTCTGCTCCTGCATGGCATCACCGCGTGTATATCCTGGAAGTATGGTCCTGCTGTCTGCGTCATATTCCACAGTCTGCGCAGAATCAAAGTCATACCCCAGTAACTCCAACTATACCGGAGCCGTCATGATGATGTCCACCCCGCAGACCCTAGACCTCAGCTCACCGTGATGGTAGCTGAGATTATGGTAGAAGGCCCGTACATGCAACTCAGAATATGAACACGACAGTTCAGCCAAGGTCCTAAGATGTGATTCCTCCAACCACCTCACAATGTTAAAACCTTCTTGTTCAAAAAAGGCTGTATCAAGTGATTTGGCCCCACAAATCGGTCGGTTAACAAAGTCACGGACAAAAGATTCATGAACCACCGGGTCATTCTCGAACAAGTATCCGAATGGGAGGTCCACAGCAGCGGGGTCTTCCTCTTGTGGCCTTGACGAAGACGGATGGTCTTGTCGTAGCTTTTGTCGTCTTTCATTTCCAGTGCTAGACGATCTTCTACGGCCAGCCATGGGAACAACTGTACCTACAATGCAAGTGGAAATAAAAATCAATGAACAATAACAATATCAAAAAATTTAAAATTCAATATAAAAAACAAAACCCAATCCTATAATAAAACAGAAATCAGAAACCCAATCCCTAACCCTAAAACAGAAACAGAAACAGAAACCCTAACCCTCAACCCTAACCCTAACCTTAACCCTAACCCTTACCCTACACCCTAAAACAGAACACAAAAACCCATTCCTAACCCTAAACACTACAACCCAAACAAAACAGCAACGTAAACCCTAACCCTAACCCTAACCCTAAGCCTAAGGCACCACATCAACCCTAACCCTCACCCTCACAACAAACTTAGCACCCTACCCCTAACCTAAATCCACAAAACCGCAAACATAAATCAAATGCATGAAGAAAACAAAAAAAAAACTAAACTTAAAACCAAATGCAAGTCAGAATACGTTACCTAAATGTCGATTTCGCAAGTGTGAACCAAGGAAGCTTCAATCGCACCTTCAAGGGTTGAGATTCGGACTTGGTTGGAGAGAGGGGACGGAATGCAGCCTTTTAGTCGATTAGGGTTTGAAAATAACCCCATTTGCGAAATGGGGGGGTTTTTAAAAAACCTGATCTGCGACATTTAGTCGACTAAATAATGTGCTTAGTCGACTAAAAGTGCAAACAATTTAGTCGATTAAGGTGAGTTTTTAGTCGACTAAAATTCGCGTTTCATAATTTCTGAGTTTAGCCCATTTAGTCGATTAAAAGTGCAACATAATCGACTAAATAGGGGCAGGATGGTGAATAGTTCTGGGGAGGGACAAATTGGTTATTAATTATTTAATTAGGGGCAAAAGGGTCAAAAACCCAACTTATCAGCCTACATAAAATGGGATAAATTAATATTTCAAAATCACTAATCAACGGTGGATTAACTCGTCCCGTCCCATTTTTGGTGGCTGAAAATGGTACATGACAAGTTGACTCATTTTGCCAACTCAATTATCTCCATTCACATTTTAAGAATATTAGCTGTAGTTTATTTACAATTTAAATTTATTTTACAATCCTATTTTATTTAATAAGATCTTAGAAATTTTTATATAAAATTTGAGAGAAGAGAGCATGGGATACACACATTTTTTGTTCATAAAACTTTGATTGATTTATGTAAAACCATTTTAAATTATTTTTTACTTAACAATAAACAACAATAATATTCCCTTTTTTAATAAAATTATTTAATATCAATCACATGTACATTATTTATAATTTTGAGAGTTCAACAGCGATTGACGAAATGCTAATTTTTTTTTTAAAAATTATTTTTACAATTTTTAAAAATATTATTTTTAATTTATTTTACAGAATAAAAATGATAAGAAAAACTTGTTCGATAAATTTAATTTTGAGAATAAATTTTGAAAACTTGATGACAATAGTTTTCTTCTCTTTCAATATAGCCTTTCAGGGACATGATAGAAGGCATGAGAATGGATGCAAAGTAAACCCGATACAAAAACTTCGAAGAGCTATATCTTTAATGCTATTGTGTGGCTGGAACTGTTGGCTTAATGAGCGTTCCAATAATGGGCATTGCACCCAACTCTCTTGGCTCTGCTCAAAGTGTATATAATGCCGCACTATATCTAGGTATTGGAAATCAATTGACCAACGACGCGGGCGAGGAGGAGTGAGCTTTTAATTGATTTTCTTCACTTGCTAGTTGTGTTGATTATATTTAGATTAAATTTTTAGTTCCTAAACAAATATTACAGGGCCTAATTTAATTATTTAGAGAAAAAAATACAAACTTGTGGTCCTTTTGAAATTAAAAAAAGACTCATTTTAGTGGATTAATACGAGTTTTTTTTTTAACTTTAGAGGGACCATAATTTTAATTAATTAAATTTGTTTTGAATTTTAAAGAAATCATAAGTCAATTATTTTTCTTCTAAAAGATTAAAATGGGCCGTGGTTTTTTGTTGAGTTTAGATTACACACACCTACGTATGATATTGTTGATTTATTAACTTCTCCTTTTAGTGCACTAAGAGGAAGAGTTTTACCTACCCAAGATCAACTTGCCCAGTTTGGTTGTTTAAGCGACAAGGATGTTTTCTCAATAAAGGTCACTGAAAGATGGAGAGAGTCAGGGGTATGCAAAATAAACAAAAAACTGAACTGAATCATGAACCGAACCGAACCGCCCTTAAAATAATAAGTTTTTAAAAATCAGTTCATGAACCGAACCGATTTTTAAAGAATCAGTTCATGAACCGAACCAGTTTTTAAAACCAATTTAAGAACCGAACTATTTTTGAACCGAATTGAACCGAACCGAACCGTTTTCAAATCGAACCAAATTAATTTGTATAACTTTATTTTTTAAATTTTAATTTTTTTTAAAGGAGGGTCTACCCGAACCGATTCTGAACCACTTCCGAACCAAACCATTTAAACCAATTCGGTTCGATTTTTCAAAAAATCCGATTCGGTTTAATCCATGCAAATCCCTAAAGAGAGTTTATGAAGTAGCATATTACAAGGGCAAGATTCTACTTCAACTTGGCACATCGGCGGACCCAGGTGGGCGCAGATGTCCGCAGGGCGGACATAAAGATTGTCATTTTAGTTTTTTTTTTTTGCAGGTTCTTATTTGTCTCTTGATTCAATATTTATATTAGGAGTAAATATCCTTTTAAGTACTTAACAAAAAATATGGTCCCCACTTTAGTCCTTTAAAAAAAAAATTAGTCTAGATGTTCCTAAGAAATTTAAAGTGGATCAATTTAGTTAAAATTGTGGTCCCTTACTAATTCAAAAAAGACTCACATTAATTACTCAAAAGAATTAAAATATGTCCACTTTAATTTCACAGGGATCAGGTCACTAATTTTTTTTGTAAGGGACTAAAATGGAGACCGAATTTTTTGTTAGTTCATGAGCGAGTTCAGAACCTTGTACATAAAGCATTAATCTAAATTGTCTTTAAAAAAAAAAATTCGAGGGCGCTGCCCTCGAACCCCCACCGTTAAATGTGTGACATAAAAAGTTTTTCCTGGGTCCGCCACTGACTTGGCAGATGAAGGATCTTCTCTGCTTGAAAAGTCTAGCCGTTGGCCAGTAACAACTGTTGGAAATTGACAACACACAAATCGAAAACGGAAAAGAAAAAGAGAGAGAGAATAAACACAGCGATTTACCCTGATTCACCCAATTTAGACTACGTCTAGCTTGTCTGTACTATATTCACCTCACCGCCACTCGTTACAAGTCTCTCGGTTTACAAGGCAAATATGAATAGGATTACAAAACCCTAACAGCAGCTATTCATGGGCCCTAGCCTAAACTGCTAAGAAAATTACAATAAAACAGAGGCCCACAACAGTACCTAGCCTCTACGGGCCTGGGGGCGTTGCCCCCCGGACCCCCGCCCGCTCACCTGGGAGCGGAACCTCAGTTGCCTTTCTGCTGACCCCGATAATTATAGCTTTCATCAACATGCAAAGTATGAGTCATACCCAACAAGGACACGTAGGAGTTTACAGAACCAACATGAACAATTAGTGATCAATACTCTGCCAATAATATTGACTCCTCAAAACTGAGTGTTTTTCACATCAGCTTCTCTCAAATAAAATTGACTAATCATGTACTTACACCCTCATAGCATAACCAACATTGGTATGCAGTGGCGTAGCCTCGTTCATGCGAGCAATAGGCACATGCTTGTTTTAAATTTTTTTTTATTATATATAATTAATTATAATTTGGCATCACTTAAATAGAAAATGAAATACCCAATACAAAATAACAACAAATCATCTCAATGCAAACAAATAATAAGAAATGTGTACAATAGGGTTATTTTTGTGTTTTACCTTTTTTGATTTTTCTGCCTACTTTTCCTACCACTCTAAAAGATCATTAGATCGGAATCTTAATTAACATTTATTTTTTCTCTCCTCTTTAAATTCTGATCTAATGATCTTTTAGGGTGGTAGGCAGAAAAAATGGTAGGTCGAATAATCTATCCTCTTTTTTATCTTGTATATTTGTTTTTGTTTTTTTTGCTTTATTCTAATCAGTTATATATATTTTTTTTATTCCTATTATTTTTAAAAATAAAGACTTGTAAACTTAATCACAAAAATAATTAGTTGACCTATTTCAAAATTTGGGCCCAACTAAATCAAATAAGCCTATTTAAAAGTAACAATCACAAAACTAAGGAAAAATTGTGCATTATTTTAAATGATGTAAAGTTGTGTCATTTTAAGTGAGAAAAAGAGATAGATAAATGAGGAGAGAGTGGACAAAATATATAAAGGTATGAGTCTCACCTCTTTGTGAGAATGAAATGACACAAATTCTGTCATTTAAAAGAACAAATACTTTTCCCTAAAAGTAAACCTAATTATGTTAGAAATTTTATTTTATGGACAATATTAATTAATTAGTTTTATATTTTAAAATTAATCGGGTTAATGGATATTTTAATATTATTATTGTAATTAGCTCATTGTGATCACATTGAATTGGGCTTCTGGCATCTGCTGTTATTGGGTCTAGTTGGGCAGCAGTGTAGGCTTTAGTGTGACCCTGATTTTCTATGATGGGTGGACCCAGTGGACACAGACTATTCTCTGGGTTATTAGCTAGGTCCCCTCTCTAGCCTATTTATATTGGGGTTAAGCCCCATGAGTCATCATGCTCTTATGACTGAGGCTGCCTTTACGGAAATAGGTGATAGAGAGAAAGATCTGATATATAGTCCCTTCTTTCTTTTGACTTTGTAATGATTCAATAATGTACGCAGAATTTCAACTCTGGTTTCATATTGTTTGATATTTTATAATTATATACATGATTCAAGATTAAAATAAATCTAACATTTAGTATTACAGCCACGTATACATGATTATAGAATCCATTGAATAGAATACAGTATTTGGTTGATTGAATTGAGCATCTTATTAATTTTATGCTATCTTAATTAAAAGGTCTTTTTTGCTATTCAATTTCCATGTACAGTGTCGTATGTCTTCTTTATCTTCGTTTTTCGTGCATTTTGGTATTAGGATTTCTTTTGGTGATTAGTGTACTAGTGTTATATGCCAATTTCCATGTACAATGTTGTTATATGCCTTCTTAGAAGTTCTTTATCATCGTCTTTTTTGCATTTGGTATCAGACTAGATATCCGTTATATGCCTTCTTAGAAGGTTTTTTTTTTTTTAAATAAAGAGGGGCTAAGCCCCAGAAACAGAAAGAAATTACAAATCAGAAACTAACAAGCTAGACATATTTCTAGCATCATCAACTATAAGTTCCATCAACTGAGGAGGAGGATCTTTAAAAATCTTGAAATGAAGATTATTAGTCTGCCCAGCTTTAGCTAACCAATGAGCACATTTGTTGTTTTCTCTCTTGGTATGAACAAGATGAATAGTCCAATCTGCTTTTAACCATAATCTCAATCTGCTAGTGACTTGACAGTCCCTAGGATCTTCATGCTGCTCCTTTAACATCTGGATGGCTTGGCTAGAATCACATTCTAGCTCTATTCTTTTTAATCCTGTTCCCCAAAGCAGTTCCAAACCTTTCAGTAGTCCCCATAATTCTGCATCAAGAGGATTGCATGAACCTAAATTACAATAGAAGCTTCCCAAAAAGGATCCATTGTGATCTCTTAATATACCACCACAACTAGCTTTTTTCAAGCCACTAGAAGAAGCTCCATCACAATTCAACTTAACCCACCCTTGCTTGGGGGTTGTCCAAATGCTATCGTTGGAATCACCACGGTGCTGATAAATTCGGGCTTGTAGAATCTGTTGGACAAACATCCAAATTGAAGCCTGCGATTGCTCATCATGACAGAAATGATCTTCATAGATCTCCAAATTTCTCCACTTCCACAAAAACCAACAAGTAGTAAAGAAAATATCCCTCCAGTCCTTCACTTTATTGGAGGACCACATGTTATCGATATTTAAAGTCAACCAATCCTGCAAATTGAATTCATAAAGGAATTGGGTATCGAACCTGTAAACCAAGATTGCCAAATTTTCCTAGCATGTCTACAATCACGAAGAACATGAATAATAGTTTCCTTATGATTTGGACAACTGGGACAGACATTTGAACCTCCGCTCCACTTACTGGTTCTGCTGCGCACTGAAAGTTTAGCAAGCAAAGTCATCCACATAAACACTTTCACCCATTCTGGTCCATTCCACGACCAAACTTTTTTCCATAAGCTAGTGTAAACATCTGCTGGGAAGTTCATAAGATTACAGTAAGCGACCTTAACCAAAGAAGTTGAGTGATGATTATTGATCCAAACTAATCTATCCTCCCCATTCCTTGGAATAAGCCTGAGATGATTTGTTACTGCATCAGCCAAATCTGACTCCAGAAATTGATGAACAGCTTCAAGACGGAAACCATCATCCACCATGTAATCTGCAATTGATTTCTGACTATCCTCCCACGGCACCTAATTGCTCGACAACTGCTACAAATTTTTCTCCCATCCCAACCAGTTATCAGTCCAAAGCTTTACGTCAGAACCATCTGTTATTTCCCATCTAAGACCAGCAAGGAAATTACTCCAACATTTAGCAAGATCACGCCAAAGTTTAGAGTCATATGATTTTGCCTTTATACCTCTCCTTAAGTCTTGACCTCTACCATACTTGGCTACTAAAATCTTAACCCATAAATCATCTTTCTTAGTTAACACCTTCCACGCCAGTTTATGAATATAAGCTTCATTTTGGAGTCGAAGATTAATTATTCCCAAACCACCTCTATCTTTGGGTTTATACATTTGATCCCAAGCTACTAAATGAGCCCGCCTTCTGCTATCCTGATCTCCCCAAATGAAAGCCATTTGTATCTGCTGAATTTCATCACAAAACGTTACTGGTAAAAGACCATTCTGCATATGGAAAGAAGGGATTGCAGCAATGACCGATTTCACCAAAGTAACCCGACCAGCAAAAGAAAGGCAATGGCTTTTCCAACCATCCAGTTTTGAACGTATCCTATCCTTGATAGCTCCATAGTCTGCTTTAATACATCTCCCTTGTTTAACAATAGAGCCTAAATATCTGCCAATACTAGAAGTGCGCTTAAAGCCCATTCTGTTGACAATCCTTGCAACAACTTGAGTATCAGTATTCGGGGAAAAATAAATCAAAGATTTATTTGCACTAACACTTTGCCCCGACATCTCACAAAAGAGATTAATACAATCCATAATCACCTTAGCTTGCTCTATATCTGCTTGCGCAAAGAGAATGATATCATCTGCAAATAAAAGGTGGGATACACTCGGCCCTCTTCTGCAGACTCTAATAGGCTTCCACGAACCCATAGTCACTTTTTCAGCGATCAAGTGGGAAAACTTCTCAACACACAACACAAAAATATAAGGAGAGATTGGATCCCCTTAACGAATTCCTCTCTGAGGAACTATGCAATCTGAAGCCACACCATTTATCAAGACCCTCGAACGATTAGAAGTTATAGAAGCCATTATAACACCAATCATCCAATCAGGAAACTGAACTTCAATAAGCACTTTATAGATAAAACTCCAACTGAGTTCATCATAAGCTTTTTCAAGGTCCAGTTTGATTGCCATTGTACCTTTCTTTCTTTTTACTCTCCCCATAGAATGAACCAGCTCCTTTGCTACTATAATATTATCCTGAAGCTGACGATTTGGCACGAAGCTAGCTTGGTAAGGAGAAACTAAATTCTCCATTGTAAGCTTAAGCCTATCAACAATGATCTTGCTCATACCCTTATAAATGACATTACACAAAGAAATAGGCATGAATTGAGAAACATACATTGGCTTAGGAACTTTGGGGATCAAAGTGATCAGAGTACCGTTGACTTCCTCAATGCTGGAAGGGTTTTCTGCATAATACTTGATATCTCTCCAAATCTGTTCACCAATAAATTCCCAGTTCTTTTTGTAGAATGTCGCGGTATAGCCATCCTCCCCTGGAGCTTTCAAATCTTTCATAGAAAAGAAAGCTCGTCTGACTTCATCTTTTGAAATTGGAGCACCTAAGTTAACAGCAGTCTCATCGTCCACCTTTGGCCAAAGAGTCTGGACCCAAGGACGATCATGGTTTTCTTCAGAAAATAGTTTAGAGAAGTAAGCATTTATTACCCGTGCAATGTTGTGATCTTCTCTAATCAAGTTTCCAGCATCATCTTTCAACTCCAAGATCTTGCTCCTTCTACGTCTAACAATTGTTTTTGTATGATAGTACTTCGTATTCCTATCTCCTTGAGCTATCCAAGTAGCACGAGACTTTTCAAACCACAAAAGCTCCTCCTGTTCTAAAACTTGTTCAAGTTCACCCCTTATCTTGCCTTCAATCTTTTCCAAATGGCTTTTATTCTGCTCAGAAATTGCCCTCTGGATACCTTCAAGCCTACCAATCAACCTGTTCTTCTTATGATGGATATTACCAAACACATCTTTATTCCACTGCTTAATAAGAGGAGTGAAATCACGAAGACTATCAACTGTTCTTTGATCCTGACGCCAGTTTTCCTTGATGAAATTGTTCAAAAATTGATGATCCAACCAAAAAGAATGAAAACGGAAAGGGCGTTCCACCCCATCAACTCTGCTTGGCTCTAAGGTAATAAGGATAGGATTATGGTCACTGTTAATACGAGGAAGCACTCGAACCTGGCCTTCATGAAACATCAACCTCCATTCAGCATTGCTACAAGCTCGATCTAAACGTTTAAAGACTCTATCTAAATGAAGAAATCTAGGTCCTCACCATGTAAATTTAGAACATATTCCTTCAAGATCAATCATATTTATATCAGTTAGAAGAGAAGCAAATTTATTACATCTGCTAATATCAACTGGAGCACCACCACGTTTCTCACTTGGAAAGGCAATTTCATTAAAATCACCTGCAATTAACCAAGGAACCGAGATATCTTCTGATAACTGAAGTAAACCATCCCAAAGTCTCTTCCGAATTTCTTCTCTAGGACTTGCATAGATAACAGTATAAAGAAAAGCTTGATGATCTGCCAATGTAACACGAACATGAATAAATTGATGGGTCTGTTTTAATGCTTAAACCTGACACCTATCATTATTCCATAGTAACCAAAGACCTCCCGTAAATCCATGAGCATCCTCCACTATTGAATTATTAAAACCCAGCTTTTTTATTATCTGTTTTGCTTTTGAACCACTTACTCGAGGTTCAAGAATAGCTGCCACCTCAATCTTATGCCTTCGAACCATCATTTGAAACGTTGATTTGAAGCACTTTTTAGCCGCCCCGCGGAAATTCCATGTAACTAAAGATATTAATCAATGGTAATTTGGCAGGATTGTGGGTCCACTGCCATCCCATTGTCATTGCATTGAGTTTCAGATTCTGAAATCATCTCCACCTCAATATTGAGCTTATGGTTTTTTGGGATAGACTTTCCTTTATCTCTACTTGGATCAGGCGCTTTTGGTTGGGACAAGCCATGATCTAAGCCGTTGATATTTTGACCATCCTTATCCACCTCATTTTGATAACAATCTTTGTTATAATCAGCAACAGTACTCCTAGCCACCATGGAATCTCCACCGCTTTGACCTCTAATGTGCTTATTATTATGAATCGCAACTTGCCTCCTCAAGTTCGCTGTATTATTGTTTGAGGTACCTCTGTCAACTATCTTCCCATTTATTTGATTTTCTTTTTCATGACCTGTCGTAATCCCACTTAACGTAAATCGATTGGGGTGTTCCTGTAATTCAACATTAGGACGACTTCTAGGGTTTCTGTGTTTGGACCCTTGAGATGTACTAATATCAATATTAACAGGAGGGCCCACCATATTGACGTCATTTATAACAGCATCCGGATTAGTCGCTAGGATATCATGAGTAATATCATCTTTATTAGAGCCCATTAAAGCAGCGTAACGGGAATTTGATTGATTATCAATCATAACCGGCTAATTTGATTGCGGTTGATTACTCTCTTGATTACTCCCTTGATTATTCCCTTGATTACTCCCGTGATTATTCCCTTGATTACTCCCTTGATTACTCCCTTGATTACTCCCTTGATCACTCCCTTGATTACTCAGTTGATTACTCAGTTGATTACTCCCTTGACTACTCCCTTGATTACGCCTTGATTCCCTTCGAACCGGTTCCTGCTTCCTGTTGTCCGCCATTGGAGTTTGAATTCTTGATCGACGTTGACGTTGCACCACCATCCAAGGACCTAATCCATTTTTCTGAAACTCAGCCTCATCTTTTTTCCCGTCTTGATTTTGCTGATTATCCTTTCCTTCAACTGGTATCTCAGGACAACAATCTTTACTATGTCCATAGCGCCCACAATGGAAACAAATAAGGCCTAAACCTTCATATTCTATCTGTTTAGTTGCTCCGTCCAACACATATTCACCCTTCAAAGGCTGAGCAAGATCCAGTTCCACGCAAATTCGAGCAAACTGTCCTCTTACATGCTCATTAGTTGTCCTATCGATCTTCAACATTTTACCTAGCCAGTTACCAATACGGCGGAAAAAGGCTTCATCATAATACTCCAGTGGGATATCCGGTAATAGCACCCAAGCTGCAATCTTCATCACACTTGCAGCATTTGGTCTAAAAGTTGGCTCCCAACGTCGGAGTGATAAATAATGGCCTAAAATAATCCAAGGACCACCATTTAGAGCAAAAAGAAGATCATCTTTGTTGCTAAATTGCACCACATAGAATCCATTACCTACATATGTAACGTTAATCTTTCCAGCTCTAGCCCATAGTATTTCAATCTTCTTGTTCATGAAAGCCACTCCTGTATTCCTTCCAAAGTAGTTTTACAATGAGAGCTTTTTCCCAAACCTTCAGCATTCTTGTTCTTGCTTTTCTAGTACAACCAAAATGAGTTCTACCATCTTCCTCTGTCCACATTTTAATCCCACCATAATTCACATCCTCTTCCTCCGCAGGTGCACTTTGATCAACATTTTCTTCCAAATTCCAATCCATTCCTTCCCAGTCATCTGTTTCACCATTGTGTTGCATGAGCATCTCTCGCCAAGTCATCTTTTTATTACCGTCGTCAACCATCCAAGATTCATGTCTAGGAACCCTAGACTGTGATTCAATAAACACCTTATCTCAATCTTTATTTCTCTTATTATTCCTACGTAGTAGATCTTCTTCTTCTTTTGAAGTTTGGCCTTCAGTAGCTATATTTTCCTCCATGAAAAGGAAAACCCTAGCAGAGCATTTTTTTGGATGAGGGTGGGAGATAATTTTTTTTTAGTAGGGTACAAAAGTATATTTTAGTAGCTTCAATCTTAGAAGGTCTTTATCATCGTCTTTTTTGCATTTTGTATCAGACTAGATATCCAAGCTAGTGTCAGCAGGCAAAAAAATTAATTTAATATTTTTTTAATAAATTAAGTACGTAGTTATTACAGTTTTAGAAATAATTACACATTTATTGCACAATATGACGTTCAATTTGGACGTCACTAAAGACGCTCAATTTGAGCGTCACTCAAGAGGCAATCACGCCTAATTTAGACATCACTCATCAAGTGTTGACACGTGTCATATTTTTTTCTAAAAAAATAATAATTTAATCATAAAACTTCTGAAGGCCATAACTTTTGACTCGGATATCCAAATTAGGTAATTCTTTTTTTGATTCCACATAACTTTTCGAGATCTACGCAATGACATCTCCTTTGATATATTTTATTTCTCATAAACATAATTTAAATTTAAATCAGGTAATCCTTCTTCTTTAGAGATTTAGAATATTTATTTAATTATTTTCTTTATTAATACAAATTTTTCAAATTGATTTTTGAGTTTAAATCACAAATAAAATATTTATTTTGTTTTCCTTATTAATAATAATGGGAAAAAAGTATCTAATATTACTTTAGATAACTTTGTTTAATGTTCATCGAAACGACGTCGTTTTGGGGTTGAAAAATTAAAAAATTAGAATGATAAAGACTATTATAACCTTGAAATAAATTAAAATTACCAAAATATCATGATTTCTGCCTCAAAACGACGTCGTTTCGATGAACATTAGATAAATTTATCTAAAGTAACTTTAGAAAAAACAAACCCAATAATAATTGTTACTTTTTAATTTAAATCACACATCAAATTTTGATTTATTTTTTATATTAAATCTCAAACCCAGAACTCAGAGGCTTCTGAGTTTAAAATTGTGACATGTGTCAACACCTGACACGTTACCAATGACGTCTAAATTGAGTTTAAATCAAGAGGCAATCACACCTAATTTAGGTAATTTTATTTTTGAAAAACATTCATAAGCCATAATTAATTTCAGACCACAAATAATAACCCAGAAGCTTATAGCATTAATTATTAATTTCAAAAATAATACCCTTCTTCCTTATTGATTTAGAATATTTATTTAATTATTTCCTTTATTTCTACAGATTTTTCAAAAATATTTTTTAGTTTAAATCACAAATCAAATCTTTATTTTGTTTTCCTTATTAATAATAATTTTTATTTTTAATTTTAATTTAAATCACTAACCAAATTTTTGCTATAACAAAAAAATTTATTATAAATAAATTTAAATCACAAATCAAAATTTTATTTATTTTTTTATATTATATCATAAATCCAGAATTCAGAGCCTTTTGGGTTTAACCGCTCTTATAATATTATTTTTACAAATTTAAATTGTGTTTGTGAGAAATAAAATATGTCAAATGAGATGTCATTGCGTAGATCTCGAAAAGTTATGTGTAATCAAAAAAAAAAATTATCTGATTTGGATACCTGAGTCAAAAGTTATGGCCTTCAGAAGTTTTATGATTAAATTTTTTTTTTTTGAAAAAAAATATGACACATGTCAACACTTGATGAGTAACGCCTAAATTAGGCGTGATTACCTCTCGAATGATGCCCAATTTAGGCGTCCTTAATGATGCTCAAATTAAGCATCATATTATGTAATAAATATATAATTATTTTTAAAACTGTAATAAATACGTAATTAATTTATTAAAAAGCATTAACTTAATTTTTTTTCGAGTGTCAGCACTCTTTCCTCAAAATTTGCTAGGTGAAACGTGAATACTGAATAGTTATTTGTTTTTACTGTTTATTCACATTTTACTTTAGGCAAAATTTTTTTTGATACAAGTTACTTGAATCGTCTGCCATTATTGTTCCGTTTTTTTAATCAATTCCCATTTTTTGGTCCCACAATTAGATGTTTGTTTCAAAAAGATATGATCTTATCCTTTGTGTATAACAAGAGTAAAAAATTTCTCCTGCATCGAAAATAAAGTTATGTTAGTGAATTTAAAATGACGTTATTTTGGGATGAAAATTAAAATGTGTTTGTAATTATAACATATTGCAGGGTTATATTAGTCTTTATCATTATAATTTTTTAATCTGATAATTCAAAACGATGTTATTTTGAGCTCACTAAAAATAATTTTATCTCCGATAACTAAAAAATACTTTTCCCACGCAACAAACTGTATACAACAATTCTGATTTTTAAGGGAGTAAACTGATAATAAATAGAATATAATAAAAATAGGCTATTTATATAATAAACTGTATATGATAAAATATATCTTCTTTGTCGGCATCGTCATATTTGATTTACTTCTTTTTCCCAACCGTTCTTCCCTACGACCAATTCGACTTGATTTGCAAGATTTGCTTCATGGACGACAGGTTGGATGCCAACCCTTGGAGAGAAGCTTCGAAACCTTTGTATGTGCTCACCCAAAATGAAAATCATTTGGAAAGATATAAACGAAGTTGAAAGAGATTTTGGGTTATTGTTTTCTAATTTTATTTTTGGAAATTATTATTTTTTATTGAACATGCATCACTGTTTTGAAATAAACTATTGTTTTGAAAAGATTGTTGTGGAAATATATGTAATAATCGTCATAGTGTTGTTAGAAGAAGAGTGCAAAATTTTCGTGATCCATAAGTTAGATCAAGTCACCCACGATAATTAACTTTTTCTATTGGTTATTATTGTTTGTTTATTTTTAAATTTTTTTTGGCAAAGGCATATTATATGATGATAGTTAAATTTTTCAATTATATCATTGACCAATCGTCGAGCTATGTGTAAGATTGTGTCTATATTTATAATTATAGCACTCTCTTCTAGAGGTGTTCATCAACCGATTCAAACCGCAATAACTGAACCGAAAAACCGAAAAATCGAAAATCGAATAAAGCGAAAACCGAAAAATCGAAAACCGAAAAAAAACCGTAAATTTTAATTGGATTGGATCGGTTTTCGGATTGATAGATGAAAACCGGTCTAATATATTAATTTTCCTCTACCTACTTTGGTCTTTCCCCCATCATAGTCCAAAAATTTCTAAACCTAATACTCATTAACCCATCAACTAAACTCAAGAAAAAATCTAGTCACGTCTCATCAATAAAATTTTATATATGTAGAGCTTCATATCTTATTGTCAAAAAAAAAATCTATATTATCGTTTACTGGTACTTTTGTATTTTAAAAAATAAAATTACAAAACCAATATATACAAAAGATGTTATTTGAGCAATAATGAAGAAACAAATTTTAGAATTTTCAAAAAACCGAAAACCAATCCAATTCAAACCGAAAAAAATTGGATCGGATCGGATTTGAAAAAAAGTCCAAACGGAATGAATGAGTATGTAATCAAACCGAAGAGATTGGATCAAATGATTTTTGCTTCCAAAACCGATCCAATTCAAACCGCGAACACCCCTACTCTCTTCAACAATTAACTACCATTTTCTCGCAACATATCACTCAACAACCCAAGTTGTACGTAGTGCCACGGGAAAGACTAATTTCATTTTAAGTTACGGTTTATTTTTTAATAATAATGGAGATGTGTTTTGTTAGTTTAGCAATCTTATCCATTTGTTGCAGTTATTTTACAAAATTTGTTGAATTATTTTTGAACTCGACTTCGTTACGAAATTGCATTTAAGAAAAGTGGTTTTACATTCGTTGCCAATTTTTTTTTTAAATAATGTCTTATCTACATATTTTTTAAGTTTTGAACTTATCATGATGAAATATATTATGAACCTTATATTGACAAGGCTATATAAGGCAAGTTATATATAATAAATGGAAAAAATGTTTGTCATTTTAAATGACATAAAATTATGTCATTTCAAGAGGAAGATAGACACAGAATAAAATTTTTTATTTAAATTTTAAATTAAAAAAACACCCACTTTCTCTCTCTCATGATTTTTATTTTCTGTGTCTATCTCTCTTAAAATGATATAACTTGTGTCATTTAAAATGACAAGCACCAAACCCATAATAAATTATGAATTTGTTACATTCTAAAACGTTCTGATTCAGATAAGACTTTTCATATAAGAAAGTTGGATTTTGTTGCACTAAATTAATGTCTTTAATATTTCGGAGCATGACATTTTTATTTATTTATTTTTATTGCACTATTTAACGAATTTTAAGCATGTCATGTAAACACTGGATAACATCTTCTAAGTAAATCATGTTAGACCTTCTCGTTAGATGTGTGCAAAATAATCATTACTGTATGCTATTCTATTTTTGTTATGTGCATTATAGAATTGAATTCTTTTTTCTGCACTATATTTCGCAATATAGTGTATGTCATCCAATGAATTATTATTATTATTATTAATATTTTGGATTGATAAATGTAATATAATAGTTAGAAATACATGTTGGAAAAGTGTTTCATGTTGTTTAAGCATGTTTGGTTCATGAGTTATTATTATTGTCTGATAATTATTATATGTTAATTACCTATCCAAAAGGGTTTTTAATATATAATAATAAGTTACATGAAGATAAATATTATTAAAGAGAATATGTATTTGAAAATTATTTATCTGCTCAAAGGGGATAAATTTTTTGAAAATTACATATGATACCTTTATGTTGGAATTAAGGAGATATATAATTTATAAAATTTATCTTCCCAAAGAGAATAAATTTTAGACAATTATATATCATTATCTCCGTTGTTAAATCTTCATGTGAAGAAAAATGATTATATATTATATACTCTGCCCAAAGGAGAGTATGTGATATTTAATTATTTTTGTGATTGCTCATGACTAATTTATTACATTATATATGTGACTTTTGGTGATAAAAATTAACTTGTGTTAAACTCTATCAGTTATGAATTTTTTATTTTATTTTTGGGTATATTTTGGTGCACAATGTATTGAAAAATTAGCTCTCATTTGATATTGTTGTATGATTTTGTACTCTCAAATGTGTTGCATGCTGTAATATTTTTGTTTATTGGATTGTATGCTTCCGCTTGAACTGTTTAAATACAAAAAATTATTGAGGAATGCTTCTAGTTATTTCATGCAATTTCCTGCCCAAAGGGGGTTATTGTGTGTTTTAATTGGAAGCTTAACTGTAATAAAATTATTGGAGGTGCATTGGTTTAGGTGATCTATCTTTCCAAAGGGAACAGATCTCTGAAGCCAGTGTATGCTCATTAATTGATTCATCTATATGAAAGTAAGTGGGAGTAAATATATTTTCTTAGTACTTTATGTGGATGACATTTTATTTACTAGTAAGATGTTGATTTATTAAATAAAACAAGGGCTTTTTATCTAAAAGTCTAGATAAAAAAGACCTTAGAGTAGCATCCTTCGTGTATAGAAGATGAGTTTAAATTCTTTTTATTTTATTAATTTGTGGGAGTAATACTCAAGGTTTGCTTTTGAATATTTTAGACAATGAAACACGGACACGTGACTTTTGTGAACAAATGCGTGTCGGACACGTGTCAGACACCGACACGTTCGGACACGCATCCGACACACGGTTGACTTTTTGGGACACGTTGACTAATGGGACACGCGGTCAACTTATGTGGACACGATTTGGGTCACGTTTTGACATTTTTATTTTAAATTAACCTCACTACAGCCCCAACACCACAACCCCATTCCACCTCCAACAGCCGGCCATCTCCACCGCACCATCCCTCATCTTCAACCTCTCCTCTTCTTTCACCGTCCCACCCTTCACCCCCCATCATCACCGGACATCATCAACCACATGTTTGCGTCCTCTCTATTTAGGCCTTGCCTCGAAAAGAAGAATCAACAAAACCAGATCTCCAAAAGTGAATAGTCGTTTGGTCACAGGGCTTTCGAAATCTTAGTGGAGAAGCAAAAAAACGCGTGCGAGTTCTTTCCGAACGGGTTTAACAGAAATATAAATAATAGAAATGGAAGAGGAACAAACAAGGAGGTAAAGGTGTAGCCTCTCTGCCTCTTTGGGAATGGGGTCTCTGCAAGTGTATCAGAGAGAGAGAGAAAAAGGTAAAAATTTAAAAGAGAGTGATGGAATTTGTGCGAGGGAGAGTAGAGATCTCTTGTGTAAAGAATTTAGCACTTCTCTTTTTTCTACTTCCTGCTTGATCTTCCTCTGCTACGATTGTGGCTCACTACTACTGTCACTTTGGAATTTTTCCACACCAAGAAAAGGTTAATTAATTCAACAAAAGAGAGAAAGAAAGTTTCTGGATGGTCCAGAATATAGCAGAGAAAGAGGGCACAGAGAGCAATGAATGAGGAAAAATGCAACCTTTATTACTGTGCATTATATGCTCTTGTTATTTTTTTGCAACCCCATTTTTTTTTCTCTCACCGTCATCTTCTTTCTGTTCGTCCTTGCTTCTCTCTTTCACTCTGATTTTAATTTTTTAATTTTTTAATTCTAGTGCTCATCTGGTGTTCATCATCCATCTTCAGATGCGAAGTGGGCTCTTCATTTTATGTAACCACAAGTCAACCACATTATAAGTACTTGCTAAATGTATTAAATGTAAACTATATTATATATATTTAAAATATTATTTAATATCAAAACGTGTTCCAACGTGTCGAAATTTAGCATTTTTTAAAATTAACGTGTCGGGGTGTCGTGTCGTGTCCCGTGTCCATGTCCGTGCATCATTGATTTTAGATTCTTTTGATTCCTTTGGTTAGTGGGAGTCATATTCAGTTTGTTTATTTTTTGGTTACTTTTCTATGTAAACTGATAATTATTTTGTGATATTTGTTTGAATTTTCGTAATTGATGATCATCAATATTATTATTTCTCCTGTCGACTGAGAAATATATGTATAGAATAATATCTTTAAGCATGTTGTGAGCTTAAAGGTGATTGGATGTCACAAATTTTGAGATCTCATGTTGTACTGTGGCATACTGGCTTATTTAAGCAAAGCGATTTCATGTTGTTTAGAAATTGCGGTGACGAGATTTCATATTGTTGGGAAATTGTATCAAGAAGTGTAATTTCATGTTCCTTGGAAACTGCACTAATGTGATTTCATGTTGTTAAGAATTTACATTAAGGACCGATAAGAATTAGTGTGTTACATTGTTGATCATATTTTGGCACTAATTCTTACTACACTACTAGGCCTTGATTCATGAAGATGTAATATTCATTGTATGTGAGTAAGGAAGGTCATATGCCATGATATTTTTGGTATATTGATTGCCATATTCCTATGATGAGGTTATGTTGGATTGAATTGTGTTGAGATGCTGGAATTGGAATATTATTTTTGAAAATTGTGGCCACGCAAAATTATTTTTTAGTTATTAATCTGATAGAGTCATTTTCGAAATAAAATGATTTTCAAAATAATGTTAAATTAATTAATATAGCCCAAGTGAGAGAATGTTAGAAATTTTATTTTATGGGAAATATTAATTAAAGTTTTATAATTTAAAATTAATCGGGTTAATGGATATTCCAATATTATTATTGTAATTAGCTCATTGTGATCACATTGAATTGGGCTTCTAACATCTGTTGTTATTGGGCCTAGTTGGACAGCAGTGTAGGCTTCAGTGTGACCCTGGTTTTCCATGATGGGTGGACCCAGTGGACATACACTCTTGTCTGGGTTATTAGCTAGGTCATCTCTCTAGCCTATTTATATTGGGGTTAAGCTCCATGAGCCATCATGCCCCCATCGCTAAGGCTACCTTTATGGAAATAAGTGATAGAGAGGAAGATCTGGCATATAGTCCCTTCTTTCTTTCGACTTTGTGATGATTCAATAAGGTACGTACAATCCCAACTTTGGTTTCATATTGTTTAGTATTTTATAATTAATACATGATTCAGAGTTAAAATAAATCTAACAAATAACACATCAAATTTTTTGGCACCACCTACGGCCGGCTCCGCCAATATTAGTTTGTATGTAGCGTTATTTGATTTTCACTGTTTCTCCAAAGCCAAGAAGAGCCTGTGGAAAGATGATCACTAATTAGCTTGATCTTTCTTCTAAAAAAAATGTTACGAGGTCTCCATACACTCTCAAGACAGTCCAACTACAAGAATTATAATTCAACAGTCACATCATGATCAAGAATAAGTGTTAGAAAGTTGTTGAATCAAATGTATCTTCTAATGACTAGCAAAAATCATTTGTAGACTTTTTAATAGTTTGTTGTTCGTGATTTGCAGGTGTTGTCCTCATTAATATTGTATCGTAAGATCTTGGATGCAATAGAAGACAATGATTACAACAATTTGACAAAACGTGCCTACGTAGGACAAGCTAAGAAAATGTTGATGTTACCTCTGGCTTACAATAGATCTCTCTCGTGATTCATGTCTCAACTCAAACTTTCACCCTTCAATACCTAGAAAATTAATATCCGAAACCAGGGAATTTCTTGTAAATATACTAGGTGAGGAGGCATATGTTGAAAATCAACAATCGCACAACACATAAATCGAAAACGAGAAATAAAAAGGGAAAGAGAAAATTGATACAGTTATTTATCTTATTCACCTAATGTAGGTTATGTCCAACTTGTTTGTCCCAATGTTTAAAACTCGACCCGGCCATCGACTCGACCGAGGTTAGGGGTCACATGTCACGAGATCACTTCGCTGACCCGATTTTATACATTAAAAAAATATAAATATATATTTTATATAAAAAAATTCAAAAAATTCAAACCATCAATCATCAAAGATTCATAATATACTTAACATAATTCAACTAATTACACCCATAAGTCAATATTACACAAGCTAATCAAAGAGTCAAACTATCAAAGTATAAAACACATATTCCAATAGTGTTAATGAAAAGTTATATCATCAAACTCGAACCCTCCTTATCCTTCTTATGCATCTACAACAACATGTGAAAGGATATCTCTTACCCAAGAGAGAATGGCGGAGGAGAGGCGGCATCACGATGAATCAATGGCGAGGAGAGAAGAACAGCACGTCAGAGGTAACGCCCGACCGCTTCAAGAATCAATTACTATCCCCACATACTAACATGAGATTTTACAGTGTGCTTTTTCCTCACTCGCACACTTCCTGAGAAAACTTCCCAGGAGGTCACCCATCCCAGAATTGCCCCAAGTCAAGCATGCTTAACTATGGAGTTCTTCCGTTCCAGGCTACCGAAAAGTAGATGCATCTTGTTAGTATAGATAGTACCAATTAATTCTTATTAGCTATCCCAAACTGTGCAGTCTCATACCTGCACAGTCTTTGAAATCCCTCTCTTTCGGGTGTCGATTCGATTCATTCATGCATCCCCGCTGGAAGCCTGTCAGGAGCCGCTCCTTGTCCGTGCCTCTTTGCACCGGGATCACTCCCCGCCCTTGTCAGCGCTCGGGATGTTACATGCCCACCAGCTTCTGCCTGGTTCGTCCTCGAACCACACCGTACTGGAAGAGAGGCCCTGCTCTGATACCAATTGTAATGCCCGGCCGCTTCAAGAATCAATTATTATCCCCACATACTAACACGAGACTTTTCAGTGTGCTTTTTTCTCACTCGCACACTTCTTGGGGAAACTTCCCAAGAGGTCACCCATCCCAGAATTGCCCCAAGTCAAGCACGCTTAACTATGGAGTTCTTCCGTTCCAGGCTACCGGAAAGTAGATGCATCTTGTTAGTATAGGTAGTACCAATTAATTTTTATAAGCTATACCGAACTGTGCAATCTCGTACCTGCACAGTCTTTGGAATCCCTCTCTTTTGGGTGTCGATTCGATTCATTCATGCATGTAACCCCCCGCTGGAAGCCTGTTAGGAGCCGCTCCTTGTCTGTGCCTCTTTGCACCGGCGATCACTCCCCGCCCTCGTCAGCGCTAGGGATGTTACATCAGAGGAGAGAGAGAGAAGACAGAAGATGATAGGAGGAACCATCACCACGGCGGAGGAGAGGCACAGAAAATCACCAAATCAGGGAGACTAGGTCTGGGTGTGAAGATCAGAAGAGAAGAAGAATGATTCAGATTTCAAATCTAGTTATCTAGGAAGCAGTGAGTTTTTGTTTTGTTTTTTTACACACAAAATGACATTGTTTCGTGTGTAAATTTTTTTTGGCTAAAATATATGTTACCCCCTTAAAAAACAATGTTAGAGATTATAAGTTACTTATAATCAAGTCGTGTTGCTTTGTCGCCAAGCTTTCTTAGGGACACCTCTTTACCTCTTGTTGCCCCTCCCTAAATTTTGATATTTTTTATTATATTTATAAAATTATATTTTAATAATAATAATAATAGACTATTAGTATTAATAGTTAGCCCCTTCCTAAAAACTAGTTATAATAATGAACCCCTATTGTTAGTCTCAATAATACTTGTAACTTTGATATTTTTTTTTAGCCCCATCATAAGAAATTCTTGGTTCGTGATGTGCCTCTGGCAAGTGTGGTTTTTCCATGTTAAAATTGATAAGAATTGAGTCATAAGAGAGCAATTTAAATATATATTTGCTATTTATATTGATTCTTTCTATGTCAATAATATTCACCTTTTGGTTGTGTTTTTACAGGAAAAAGAGGAGTGAAAATTACAAATTATAAAAAGCCTGTTGACGCAACTCCACACGCACAAATGCCAGAGATTTGGCGCCTGTTGGCACCACACTGGCGCAAACCAGCGCCAGATTGGGAACTTTGCAGCGGAGGCCTTGTGCATGGCGCCACTAGGCGCCCAATCATAAAGCAAATGGCGTCTCCTAGCACCATGGCGCCACTAAGCGCCCACAAGAAGAACCATGGCGCCACTAGGCACCCACAAAGAAGGAAATTGGTGCCAAGTGGCGCCCAAAAGATGAAGAATGGCACCAACTAGCGCCGAGTCACGGGAATTGGTTCCGAATTGCAGCATACATTGGGCAGCAAGTTGGCGCAAACGTGCGCCAAACCGGCGCCAACTGGCGCCGGGTTGCGGGATAGAAGTACCGTGTTATCTCGGGGGTATTTTTGGAAGAAGAAAAAAAGTCATATAAATAGGATCCTTTTGACATAATTAGGGATTCAGACTTATTTCTTCAGAAGGAGACCGACGGCAGAGCTCAGGAGGATTCTTCTACAGTTCTTCTTCTTCTCTTTTCTTCGTAATTTTATGCTTTGGAATATTGGATTATTTTTAGCCATGATTATGCTTGGCTAGTTTTCTTTTATTGTAGTTAGGGTCACAAACCTTATGTGAACCCTTGTTACGCGGATTGATTTATAATTGCTCGTTTATATAATTATCTTTATTTCTACCTTGTTCGTATTTGATATTTTCTTTATTAGAACTGATCACTCTAATAGTTGATAATAGTCTGAGGGTTAGAACCCTAGATAGGGATATTGGGGTTTTCATCCTGAAAGGGGGTAGGATAACAGTTCGTATGCATGCTAGGAATAGATGTGTATTGAATTGCGGATGCCTAAATTATAGAGTTCATTGCTTAATTTTCATGAGGGGTTGCTAAGGGATTAGGATTCCAATTGGGGATTAAAAGGTTAAATTGCCAAGGGATTGGGATTTAACTAATTATTTTAGATAATAATTTATCCTAGTAATTTTATAAATTAATGTTGTAAATCAATCCAAAGTAAGAAGTGAGGATCATAAGGTGAGTGCGCTCTAGCTACAATACCTTTCTCATATTTTTTAAACCAATTCTCATTGTTATTGTTTTATTTCTCTTAAATAAAAATATAAAAATAAGTCTTTATTTTTATTTCATATTGTTACTAAAATCATTTCGCAATTTTTCCAAACAACAAACCGAGTTTTCCAACTTATGGGGACTGGTTATTGTAGTATTTGGTTTACAATCCCTGTGGAGACGATACTCTACTTACACATTATATTACTTGTGCGATCAGTATACTTGTCGGAGAGCATCAGTTCGCCATTGAATAGGAGAAGAGGTGTCTCTATAATTGAGCCCAAATTCTGAGTATATCCATTGGCCACTAAGCAGACTTTGAGGCGGTCAACAGTACTATCAAGAACAACTTTGATTTTGTACACCTAGCGATATCTGACAACAGATTTTCATGTAGGAGTCACAATAAGATATCATGCCATTTGAGTGGAGAGCAGTCATTTCGTAGTCATTGCTTGAAAGCAACCTAGATGGGATAATGTTTCACTTATGGTCTTGATAATGAAAATAGAAGAAAGACTAGAAACAAAGGTAAAATATTACAAAGAAAGTCAGTCAAAACTCAAAAATGTCTAAAGAGGATGAGGATTAGAAGTGGAGCGGATACCTTTGTGGCTAGCAATTAGAATGGTCTACGGTGAAGGAGTCAAAGGAGATAGGATGATTGGCGAAGGTGGTGAGTCATTAGGAGTAGGGTCTAACATAAAGCTGGCACCATTGAGTGGTTGCGGATGCACTGATAGGTGAGGAAATGATGATCCTTAAAACTAAAATCACTTGCAACTGGTAAAGAAGAATCTCAAGAAAAGGAATAGGAAGAACATGATTACTCTAGGGCAACAAAGTAGGGGAACAAGAGAAAGGTTGCCGATCGATGAGGGTGACATCGACAAAAATAATGTAATGTTTGAGATCATTATAGTAACAACGATAACTCTTTGAAAATGAGAATAACAAAGGAAACGACCCTTAAAGGCTTTGGATGTAAGTTTGTCATTGCCGAGTGAGGTCATGTACGAAACAGGTACACCCAAAAACATACGGAGGCAAAAGATACTTACAAGTGATAGGAAATAAGATACTATATGAGACCTCATTATTAAGCATAAAAGAAGGCATACGATTAATAAGAAAACATGATGTAATAACAACATCCACCCAAAAGCAAAACAGAACATTCATATAAAGATAAAGGGTGTACATAGTTTCAACCATGTACATTGTGTTTGGTCACTCCATTTTGTTCTGGTCTATACGAATAGGTAGTCTAATGTAAGGTTCCTTGTTTGGCCAAAAAATCTGAATATTTACAGGATAAATATTCTTTGGCATTATCACTATGTAAAGTTTTGTTTCAAGTATAACGAGAAAAGTCATTAATAAAAGGAAGAAAATACTAAAATCCCAAAATAGACATAGTTTGACTCGGACTCAAATATCATAATGATCTATAGAAAATGTAGCATTAGCTCGTTTATTGACTCTATTTGTAAAGGAAGAGTGAGTATGCTTTCCTTATAGACAAGATTGACAATTTAAAGACTTAAGATTGGACAAAAAAGGAACCAATTGTTGAAGTTCAAAGAGGCTCGAATAACTAATAAGACTGTGAATGAGTTTTTGAGACTTAGTGACATAACAAGCCACTGGAGAACTGGGCATAGCTAGATAGTAGATACCACACGATTCATGTCTCGCTCCAATTTTTCTCCTCGTACACAAATCCTGCACAAAAATAGAGGTTTTAGAGAAGATAATGGTGCATGGAAGAGAATGAGCTAATTGGCTACCAAATATTAAATTAAAAGGACAATTGGGAATATAATAAACAAAGGTTAAAGGTAAATAGGGATATGGACAAGCTTGTCCAAAACCACAAATAGTTGCCTTGGTGACTTCAAAAAGAGTAATAGAAGGTAAATTGTTAGAATAGGTAAGAGAAATAAAGAGTTCCTTATTACCACAAAGGTGATCAATAGCACATGAGTCAATTATCCAGGGCCCAATAGATGATTGAGAAAAACAAGTAACATGACTACCAATGGGCGAAGTATGGGGATGGGAAAAAAATGGCAAAACCCAGTTTAACCTGCGACAAATGGTGGGTTGGGTTGAGATTTTCAACCCGCCAACCCGTTTTAACCCGTCATGCATAATGGTGGGTCAAAATGGGTTCAACCCTCCAGGTCAATTTTTTTACTGTTAAATAATATTTTATTTGTGACACAACTTTTGTAATATCCAAAAAAATTTATCTTAGTACTCCCCCATAAAAAATAAAGAATAAAACTTTATTTGTGACAAAGGTTATCTATATATGGAAGCAAAAATAAGTTCCTAGAGAATGTCTGATTGAAAACATTTAAGCTTGAGATTGAAAAAACTAACAAGAGTATGAAATGGAATTAGATAATATTATAAAATTCATAAAATATAATTTATTTTTAAATTTTAATTATTTTTTATTTTTTAAACGGGTTGACCCGCCAACCTACCATAAATCGGGGTGGGTTGATTTTTTCAACCCACATTCAAAAAGCAGGCCAATCTGCCCAGCCCCATTTTTGGCAGGTTGACGGCGGGTCGGGGCAGGCCGACCCACTTTACCACCTAGTGGGAAGTAACCTATAGTTCACAGATCTCGTTGGAATCATTAGCACGAGAAACATGAGTAATTGAATCAGAGGCCAGCACAATCAAAGAAGTAAGGAGAGATGTAGTCTCGTCTTTATCTTTGAGGTTCAATAGGCGCTGGAACATTTGTGATAAGTTGGGATTTTCAGCACTAGTCAAAATTTGCTTGTGAACGCTGCATAATTCCTCTAAAAGGCTGGAAATAGCAAAAACCATAAAGAAGCGCTCAAGCTGTTTCTTGTGCTTAGATGGATCTCTAATATTCGGTAGCATAGAAGAAAGCTCCTACATTAAAGAACGAACTTTGCTAAGGCGAGTCTCCATCCAAGCATAAGATGTTTTGTGCAACTTCGTCATGCGAGAAACAATTTAGTAGAGTTGTTGGACGTCATTTATGAAACAACTTTTGACTCCCTCCCACACCTGATAACATGTCTCAAAGAGGATGAAAAACTCAATGACTATTAGATCAATGGACTGCCAACTAATACTTCTAGAAAATAATTTTTTTCCATTCAAAGTACTCATTGTTGAGAATATCATCAAGTTTTGTTATGAGATGGTTTAAGTGCCCTTGACCTGTGAGCTAGATCTTCAAAGAGGAAGTAAAAGTCTTGTAAGTGATAGATCGGGTCAACTTTATTATTGTAATGGACGAGACAGTAGCAAAGATAAGGTCTACAATGCTTTTGGTTGTGTGAGCAGGGGAGAAAACCTCTCAAAAATTAGAATGGGTCTCAAGTTTTGTTATGAGATGGTTTAAGTGCCCTTAACCAGTGGTCTCGAGTTCGAGCCCTGGGTATGAAAAAAAAGGATTGGGTAGAGCCGCCCTTGCAAGGGTCCTACGGTGCTCGATTGAGATTAGTCTCACCCCCAAAGGAGGTGGGGATAACCATCAGTTACTGAAAAAAAAAGACACAAAAGGAAGAATCCTCTGTGAACAATGAGACCCACAACAAGGTAGGACCAAAATTGGAAAGACGAGAATGAGGCGGTCCTTTCTGTGGTGGTCTAGCCAAGAATAGTAGTCGGATGAAGCTCCACACGCCGGCATATGGGAAGGTTGGCCACGACTGTTTTCCATGAGTTACAGGGAGTTGCTCCTCCGATGGGATCGCGACTTGCATTGATGTGACAAACGATGGTGTTGCGATGATAAACGATAGTTGAACATTGGCTAGTCAAGTCTTGGGCAAACAAACTGCTAGTAGTAGGATGTATGACTGTGATGGCTTGTCGGTAAGGCGCATGACAAGAAAGAACAGTCGCTAAGGAATGGGCCAAGCAGGATTAGGGTTTTACAGAAACAAAGTTTCCTATATTTTAAGAAATGAAACCTTTTTATTTAAAATATATATAAAAAAGAAATTTTAGCCATGTTAAAGGAGTGGACCCGTTTGGATGGACTTTTGAAAAAAGAACTTTTTATGAATTACTTTTTTTAAAAGTTAAATTTATTTTGCGGTTGGATGCAATATTTAAAAAGTTCTTTTAAGTAAAAATATTATTTGGATGTTAAAATAAAAAAGTACATTTTAAGTATAAAATGACTGTTGTGCCCTTGAAAAAAAATTCTTTTTTTCCTAAAAAAAAAATCCCCCTTCCGTGTCACCCTAATTTTTCTTTCGAGTAAATATTCTTTTTCGTCCCTGACAATTTTCATGAAGCCCCTTTTGGTCCCCAACAATAAAAAAGGCTCATTTTAGTCCTTAATTTTACAAAAATAGTGCCATATTTGTCCTTCTGTTAGTTGGCATCTAACGGCTCAACTAACGGAGCACACGTGGAACGTTAGTTTGCTGAGTCACCGTTAAGTAGTCCAGCGTGGAAGTAATACGACGACGTTTTGAGTATGCCTTATGTCTTCTTGGTGTTTTGGACAGCTGACCCTAGCATCGAAGGTTCTATTTGATCTTTGACAAATTTATCGAGGCCCTATTTGATCTTTAACACTAAAAAAGTGGACATATGCAGGATATTGTATGAATTCACAATCATGCATGCTGCGGCTCCTTATTGATTCATGATGCTATCCGGCAAGTATACTGTTTCGCATAAGTAGTAAAGTAGTAAGAAAGATCGTCTCCTCAGGGATTGAAAACCAAGTACTAAAATAATCAGTCACTTTAAGTTGAAAAACTTGATCCTTTGTTGGGAAAATTAAATTGAATCTTAGTAACCATAAAAGTAAAGACTTATTTTTGAGTTTTTGTATTTTCAAGAATGAAAAGAAGAATAATAATGGAGTTGGTTTTGAAAATATGAGAAAGAATTGCAGTTAGGGAACACTCTCCCTATGATCCCCACTTATTACTTTGGATTGATACAAAATACTTATTTATATAATTTCTCAGATAATTATGATCTCAATATATTAATAATTAAATCCCAATCCCTTGGTAACTTAACCCTTTAACCTCACTTAGAATCCTAATCCCTTAGTAACCCCTCATGAGAATTAAGCAATGAACACAGTAATTCCAACATCTGCAATTAAATATACATCTATCCCTAGTATGCATACCAATAGTTATCTTATCTCCTTTCGAGATCAGAAACCCCAATATCCCTATTTAAGGTTCTAACCCTTAAACTATTTTCAACTATCAAATTGATCAGGTTTAATAAAGAAAATATCAAATACGCACAAGATAAGATAAAGAAATTTATATAAACGAGTAAAATAATTTAAATCAATCCGTCATAACAAGGGTTCACATAGGGTTGTGACCCTAACTACAATAAAAGAACTTAGCCAGACATAATCATATCTGACATAAACAAATATTCAAAAGAAAGCATAAAAACTATAATTACTGGAAAGAATGGAAAAGAATTCTTGATCTTCAGTCCTCTACTGCTTGCTCCGAGTTGTGAATTGGTTCTTGTGTTGTGCTCCCAATCTCCTTATTTATAACCACCGGCATTGAGCCCATCCAAGAGTTTGTATTTGATTTAAACTTTGTTTCCTTTTTTTCATGTAACAACCTTGGAGATTTGATTGATAAATTAGAATTTTAAATCTTGATTCAATCTTACCACAAATCATCTAATCTTATCTCTAATTTGGATAGAGATCTCATTGCTGAATCAAAAACTTGATTTTTAAATCTTTTTCTTTTCCAAAATTGCCCCGTTGCAAAACACGGGGTCTGAGAATTCGCAAACTGACGCTCTCAGCGTCAAATTCACGCTTCAAGCGTGAACGCTTCTGTTTGAAAAATTTCTTCCACGCTGCCAGCGTGAGATCCACGCTTTGAGCGTGGATTTTGATTTTGCAAAATCCTCGTTTTGCTCCAGTTTGTTTGCTTTTTCCTACAAAATTAGCATAAAATCAGTATTCAATCCTTGATTAAGATTTTGACAAATTAACAGTGATTCTTGCTCTTTTTCTCAAGATTTCATCAACATTCTTTCTCTTTTTGGCTCAGATTTCCTTATATGCTAGGCGCATATCAAACAATTCACAGATTAGGACTTTGCTGTCCTCAGCAATGTAATATATTCAAGTTATCAGCAAAGAATAATTCAGTGAAAACATGGAACACAACATCTTAAGAATTCAGACTGCTATGCATGTATAACTCTTTGTTAAAAACTCCCAACAATGCTTTTCAGTTATGTCAAGAATTAAAACTCCAGCATGAATATTCCTCATCAGTTATAAACATACTCTCATTACGCTCTGTGTTTGAGGGTTTCACACTTATTCCATTAGTGTAGCAGTAATTCCATAGGCTTGAACTTATTCTCAATTCCTAAGAATGAGGAATCCATTTATCATGCACAGACTGATCAAAAGGTCTTTGATAAGTTGTAACTTGGCCTGGTTTGGGGGTGAGAATCATTTGGTCGGAAGCTTTATTGGAAAGATTGAAATACTGATTTTAACAATACTTCCTTCTCTTCTTCATTATGCCTCATTTTACAAACTTGGGATTCTTTTCCTTTATTTGCCACCTTTTCCTTTCCTTGTTTGCAGATGTTTTCTTTCTTTTCTCTTTTTTTTTTTTTTTTAGCTGCAATCCTTCTTCTTTTCCTTGTTCAACTACTTAACTTTTCCTTTGGAGAAGTACTTTGATTTTTCTTCTTTTGTTTAGCATTCAATCTCTCAAGGTGTGTTAAGAGGAACAAGATTAAGTAATTTTTATCAGGTTGAAATGAACTGGTTTAAGGCTCAAAGGGGCTTAACAATGGAAATTCTTATGGGTAGGCTATTTGTCTCTAAGTTAATAAGAATAAAAATGCCCTTATCATTTTAGTTATGCATGACAAGCCAAAGAAACAGTTCAAGTTCTAGAATCTACTACAGTGAGGCCTCTCTGAAATAAAATTCTGTTTAGGCTCAAATCCTCACAGTTAAAATCCAAACTAGAATCTCAATTCATTGTTTCACATCGAGCATTATCAAACATTTTAGCAAAACAGTTATAAAAACGAGCAGTCATCATTCTCAGATTAAAACAAGTAATTGCTCACAGTTATAATGCTTCATCCAACTCAATCTAATTACTTACTGAGTAAGCTCAGAACATTCTGGAACTGCTTGTTTTAGGAATAATCTAATTTTTTTTTTCTGAAAATAAAAATTGAATCTAACTCAAAACAACAAATAAAATAAAAATAAAAATTGAAGGTTAAAATATCTCCCCTTTTTAGAAAATTTTCTGTTTAGACCGTTCTTTCCGTGGTGTAGTTCTTAACAGGTCTCGCATACAACATGCCATGCGACAATTCCCAGATTAGAATGTTGCTGTCCTCAGCAACAACTATACTAGTCGGAAAGTAATGAAGTGCATAATCATCAGCAGTCCTCCATAGCAGCATCATCATCCTCATCATCAGCAACAACATCATCCGGAACGGCCTGTGATGCTGCCTCTGCTGGAGATGGAGGTGGTTGAAACTGTGGTCTGAAACTCGCAGTGTCAATCTCGCGATCACTGCATAGCCTCTCCATCATCTCCCTCAGGTACCTCTGCTCGATCCTCATCTCTTGTATCCAAACCATAAGGGAATCTGCAGGAGGTGCAGCTACGGGCTCTGCATCATGCTCAGGTGCAGGTGGTGATGCTGGAGGTGCTCCACCTGCTGCACGGGCTGCCTTGCAAAGAGCATTCCGACTAGATTCTGCACTCATAGTAGCAAAATTTGTCTGTGTGAGGTCTGTTTTAACCTGCACATCACGGGTATCAAAGAACTGTGAGCAAGGTGGATCTCAGCCTTCTTCTGAGTGATGATATATACTATTCTGTCAGACAAAGTATCAGCAATATGGAGATTTTCTGTACCCATAAGGGTATATAACAGCACTGCTCTCTCAACATTGACATCACTTAAATTAGTAGATGCAATGATTGTGGAATTGATGAAAGTGTGCCAGAACATTGCTTCTGGATTTAGATCCTCCCTTTTTAACTTTTCTGGCACGTGTGGTTGCCCACCCTTTGATTTCCACTTAGAATGAGGATGAGTGATAGCAGCTCGGACTCTCTCTGCAATTTCAGGCATGTCTTCCCAGTACAAATCTTTTTCAGCAGTAGGTTGCAATCTATTAAATGTCCGTATAGAGTGGCATGGCTTGCTACGGTCATATGTGGTCCCCAGGAATTGCTCTATTGCGTCAGAGGAGAAAGAGATCTCATGTCCTCTCACCCAGCTCTTCCTAGTTTCATCCACTGTCTCTTGGTCAGCATTGGCACAAAATTCTTTCAGAATTGTGCTGGAGCTTGGTGCAGCAAATCCCACTAAATTCCCCCATTTTCTCCTCTTCACTGTTCGTTTGACTGGGCAATCATCATTTAGGAAGGAACTGATTCGCCTTTCTGGTATGATTTTCTTGGGGCCAAACCATTTGTAAAACCTGTCTTGAGCCTCATGTGATAAGAACCTGGTACTATCAAAAACAGATGAAGAAGAGGTCCGAGCCCTTTTTGTGCCAGCAGCACGACTTGCTCCAGTTTTCTTGCCAGAACTAGTTCCTTTTGTGGTGATCTGCTTGCCTTTCTTTCCCTGCACTCAGAAAAGTAACACAAAAACAGGGAAACTCATGCATGTCAAGATTTAACAATGAAAACCAATCATGAAATTCCCAGAATTATTTTTCACAATGGTAATTTTGGTATCTTTGATCATCAGAATACTTATCCAAAATAGAAGTGCACTGGATCAATAGAGCATGCTAAAAAAAATATTACATGCTTACACAGAATATCATAAGCATGGCCTGTAATTTGAACATTTGAATTCCAATGATCATCAATCAGACTTAAAGCATTGCTGACATGAATATTTTCAAACTACTGAAATAATCTAATAAAACCCAATTTAGCATTTAGTGCACTCATGATAAGGCCAACTCAGATACAAAATGTGATGCTCCCAATTTTCAGATCTGTCTTGGCAATGAAAACAACACAAGTAATATGTAATATGCTCAATATGAGAGGCATACACTGATAGTAAGAAACTGTAACAATCACTCAATCGAATGCATGGCAGACATTTGTCTAAGCAAATTTTTCACACAAAAATCACCATGACAATCGATTACCGGTGGCACAATTTTTAGCTCGATAAGCACATATGCATTCCTTCCCATCATATCGTACTTCTTTATCAGGCAAATCATCGAACAGGTAGAGTGCATGTACGTAACTAATATTTGACCCTTATATGCTACTCCAAATAAATTTCTATCATGAGTATTTTCAGAACAAGCAACAATATTCAAGACCCAATACCAACTCATGCATAAGGAAGTAGTAGAGTTGCAACGATACCTTATCTCCTGCCATGATTGCTTAGTGACCGACCAAAAATCAGAACCCAAAATTGATGTGAGAACGATATACGTTAAGAAGACAAAGTGCTTGCTGGGTTTGTGGTGGAAGATTGGTGAGGGAGGAGGAGAGGTTGATGTTGGTCGCGGTGGTGGCTGGGGCAGAGGTAGGAAATCGAGAGAGAGAGAGAGAGAGAGAGAGAAAGAAAAATCAGGGGGGGTTCACGGTGAGAGAGAAAAGGAAATGGGGAGGGAAATTAGGGTTTAGTTCTTTTTAAACTCTGATTTTGGCTCCCGCGCTCTCAGCGTGGGTTTGACGCCGTGGGCTTGGGAGCTTCGAGTAAAATTTTTCCTTTCCACGCTCTCAGCGTGGGTTCCCACGCTTTGAGCGTGAGACCTTTTTCCAAATTTTCCCACGCTGTAAGCGTCAAATTGACGCTTCAAGCGTGGAAGCTACTGTTGATCTGAACATTCCACGCTACTAGCGTGGATTCCACGCTGAGAGCGTGGACTTATTTCTCACTGCACCTTCTTTTTGTATTTTCTCTGTTTTCTTGACTTAAATAAAAACAAAAATTTAAAAACTACTAAAATGAAAATTCTTCCACTGGGTTGC